>NW_019396344.1:438871-451778 GCF_000591075.1 Eurytemora carolleeae | reverse complement strand
TAAAAGATATTAAAGTACATAAATAGAGAGAGAAATTTGCATATTTCTCTCATTATTATTTTTACAATATTCTTTTGTGAAATTAATGCCATTTTTTTCGCCATTTTATTTTTGTTTTTTAGATTATTTGACAGTGGCGAGTCAGCTGATGATCCTCAATCAGCTGTTGCTTTGGAAATGGAATCCGCTGAAAGACGATCTGAGCCTGATCTTTTGGTTTATGGCGGTGCCATTCTTCTCATCCTACTGGTCGTCTCTGTCCTTCTCTTTTACGTTGATAAAGGGGCGACAGAGAAGTATTCATTTTGATAAAATATCTTATTTCTTTTCATTCAGGGTTCATAAGCAAACATTAGGACTTTCATAATTTCTTTTTGTCATCGTAAATTTCAAATTCGGGTATTCAAAAAGTTTCAGGAGTCATAAAAATCAAATTTTTTGTGGGTAACCTTGCATGTAAGAATAATAAGAAAGTTTAAATAAATCAATAACTACAGTGATAACCAGAAAACAATGGAATAAAAAGACGACATTATAGCAATACTTAAGCGTTTTGATGTTGTTACAAAGCAAATATTTATACTAGTAATTAGCAAAGCCCAATTTAAGTAAAAATGGTCTTTTTAAACTGTACAATTGCTATGTCAATAATGTTCATTGAACTAGTTTAAGTCCTAACTTTAAAAGTTTAAAAGGCGTCTTCCTATTTCAGAGTTTTCTGGTTATCACTGTATACAACTACTATATGCATATAATATACATGCAGAATACATACCAACTGTATTATGTAGGATAGATGACTACCTATATAACTACTATATGTACTATATATATATATATACAGAATACATACAAACTGTATTATGTAGGATAGATGACTACATATACAACTACTATATGTATTATATATACAGAATACATACCAACTGTATTATATAGGATAGATGACTACCTATATAACTACTATGGTGGAAATGAATATGAAAGGTTGACAACGCTTTACAATCCAGAATCTGAAGAAACCTTCCTACAAGGTAAGAGCATTTAATCGTGTTAAAAAACTTTTAATAAAACTTATTTTCACTCTAGGTGAACGAAAGAAAAAAAGATTCAACAAACGATTGTTTTCCATGTTTGTTTTTTAAATACAGTCATAGAATGACCCAGAGTCATTTACAGTTAATCAGTGCGGCTTTACATATATATATCTGGCCATTTTATATGCTCATAAAAGACAGACCACATTTTGGAAATGGCAGGACTAGGGTTTTTTTTCTGATTATCGTTTCATTAATCATATTTGTAAAATTAGATTCTAAAGTCGTCTGATTAATTGTAAATTAATTTCGGGACTAGGGGCGTACTAGGGGATAACTCCAAGCCCCCCTAGAAAGCCCTGCACTTATGGTTCCCCCTGGTCCTAAGCCAGTGGTCTACTGGGGGGGGGGCCTAGAATCCTGTGTATATTCCTCCTAAATATTCCCCCTAGGCCTAATATATTAAACTAATTTATATTCTTGTCTTATGGACAATTTGTCCATTTTATAATTATTTATAAATTCAAAGTGATGTAATTTAAATATTAGGAACAAACCGTTGAAGTCTGCAGTAATAACTAACTTTAGTAACTTCTACTCCTTAACGATGAAAAAATGAGATTCTAAAGAAATCTTCGATTTTGAAAAGTCAAAATATGTAGCATTAAAGTATGCAAAGCATGGTAACTTGTCAAGTGCGCACAATTAGAAATGCCGTTTAGAATTTGGCATTTCGGAACCATTGTGTTTGATTTATCAGATCTTGTGTTTAATACTATATTTTTAGAGTCAAATTCCCGTCTCTCACTTCTAGATGATCTTGAAGAAATAGATGATATTCAGGTATAAGGGTCGTTATCGCAAACATTTTTTTCCCTTTCAAAATGGCGCCAGTCAGCTGATAAATCAAAATGGCGCCAGTCAGCTGATAAATAAAAATGGAGGTAGTCAATTCAGCAGTCAGTTCATGCCTAGTCATCATCTGGCGGGATATAGGTCCTTTCAGGTGAATATTTCAAACATAAAATGTACTATTTTGATGAGTAAATAAAGAATAATTTTTCAGAACTCTTCCTCAGTGCTGGACATCATGTCAGGGTTAACCCACCTGTTTCATTAAATATTATCATACTGCAATTAGGTTTATGTTGTAATAAAACTAATACTTCTTTTTGTATCACAGTTTTAATATGAGTGAGAGATAATGAGATAAAAGATATTAAGACTAAGTAAAAAAAATCTCGATTCTTGGAAGCCTTTTAACTATGTTAAGACAAAAAATTGTTTGTTACACATATATTTCGATTAAAACTTTTTTTTACAGTTTTCTACAATAGATAAAACAGTAGGAATTTGACGTGGGTTAAATCGATCAATTAATTTTTAAGTTGAAACAAAAAAGTTTACGATAGATACTTCAACAGAGTTTAAAAAAAATATTATTTACAGTGGACACATTCTTACATCTTAAATAATTTCGTATTTTATAAGAACAAAACATTTAATTCGTGAATGATGCATTATTTTTAAACGTGCTACATAAAGTAATGAGGAGGACACTGAGAAAATACAATAAGTAAGAACGTTAAATATATTTTTTATTATAGATTTCTCAATCTGTTAAAACTGCTAATTTTACTGAACAAAATCACAGACAAATTATAATTAAAAACGGACTCAGTTTTAACCATTTCAACATAATGTCCGACATAAAAAGCAATTTTATGACATTTTCCGATATTTATTGATGTATTTTGATTGGAAAACAAATTAAAAATGATCTATGTCTCTAGTTGATATTAGTTGTATGATGATTTGAAAGGAAGACGACATTCAAGAGGAAATAACCTTTTAGGTCTTTTTATATATACATTTAAGAACTAAACACGTATTTAACATATGTCCACTAATAATCGAAATATAATTGACATTGTGTTAAAATGGTTAAAAGTTTAGGGGTCGAGTCCGCCCCATGCAAGAGTTATCTCCATGCAGGACAACAAGAATACAAGAATCATTCTTGTAAACAAAACAGCGCTAAAATATAAGAAAAATAAATTTAATTTACTTCCCCGTAAATGATGTATTTTCTCCCAAAGTTTCTAAAATTTTGGGCAGAATAGTAATTTTCGANTGTTTCTAGTGATAATATTAGAAAAAATATAGAAAATTACTTCATAATTTTATTAACAATTTTTCGAGTTTAAAAGTTTATTTGGCCAAGTTATTAAAAAAAAACGTTTCCTTCAAGAAAAAATTATAATTTTTTTAAGTAAAGATAACATAACCATAACCATAACCATATTTACTTTTTTATTGGGCTAAGGGGGCGGGGGGACAATACATATAAGATTACCACTGGGTAGGTGTTATGCCCCATTTCAGAAGCTAAAGAAAAAAGAATGAGTTTTACAAAAAAACTTTTTTTTATCAATTAAACAATCTCACTAAAGAAAAAAATATTTCTAATTTTGTCATTTAAGAATGCATTTCTTTGTATTCGGATTAGGTCTGTCAATGACTGACTATCCAAAAATTCAAGATGAAATAAACGTGAAAAAAATATTTAAAGTGAAATATTTTTAGAGCTTCAATGAACTTGCATTGCATGGAATCAACCAAACGAGTTTAAAGAGAACCTTTGTGCTGCATGATAATAACCAAACAATTTTTATGAATCAATTATACATATAATGACATTATTTTAATAAGTATAAGAATTCAATATACTGTATAAAAATTTATATAATATGTTTTGTAGATCCATTCAAACTATATAATATTAATAAACCATGTTTTATGAATCCATTATACTATATAATATTAATAAACCATGTTTTATGAATCCATTATACTATATAATATTAATAAACCATGTTTTATGAATCCATTATACTATATAATATTAATAAACCATGTTTTATGAATCCATTATACTATATAATATTAATAAACCATGTTTTATGAATCCATTATACTATATAATATTAATAAACCATGTTTTATGAATCCATTATACTATATAATATTAATAAACCATGTTTTATGAATCCATTATACTATATAATATTAATAAACCATGTTTTATGAATCCATTATACTATATAATATTAATAAACCATGTTTTATGAATCCATTATACTATATAATATTAATAAACCATGTTTTATGAATCCATTATACTATATAATATTAATAAACCATGTTTTATGAATCCATTATACTATATAATATTAATAAACCATGTTTTATGAATCCATTATACTATATAATATTAATAAACCATGTTTTATGAATCCATTATACTATATAATATTAATAAACCATGTTTTATGAATCCATTATACTATATAATATTAATAAACCATGTTTTATGAATCCATTATACTATATAATATTAATAAACCATGTTTTATGAATCCATTATACTATATAATATTAATAAACCATGTTTTATGAATCCATTATACTATATAATATTAATAAACCATGTTTTATGAATCCATTATACTATATAATATTAATAAACCATGTTTTATGAATCCATTATACTATATAATATTAATAAACCATGTTTTATGAATCCATTATACTATATAATATTAATAAACCATGTTTTATGAATCCATTATACTATATAATATTAATAAACCATGTTTNAACAAAGAAACAAACAAACAAACAAACAAACAGACAGACAAGCCAAATTTATTTATAGATGTAATTTATAGCTGGACAAAATGGACTGGCATTTTTAGAGAAAACCCATTGACAAAATTTTTTTTCCCCGGGCAACGCCGGGCACTTCAGCTTAGATTGTCTGCTGTTTCTTGGTGTGGTTGGAGCCAATAATTGTCGAAATGGCTGAACCGATTTAGATTATACCGTTTAAATGATCTCTGCAGGAGTTCTTAAAATTTTTCCCTAAACTTTGAAAAATACCTGATATTATTTGGATTTAAAATATTGAATTATTTACATTTTAAGTTGATGTTTGGACTGTGTCAGTAGGCAGGTTGAATGTACTGTACTTTACTGTACTGTACTGTAATATACCTGTATCGTACACTCGGTGTCCAGTTTGTGCTGTTTAATCATTGTACACTCTCCACCCTCTACTGGTATATTGTACACATAGAAGTATCCATCCATACTTGCCATCAGCAGCCTTGACAATCAATCAATCAATCAATCATGCAATCAATCAATCAATCATGCAATCAATCAATCGATTAATCAATCTTGCATTCAAACAATGGGGAATATATTTTCTTAAAATAATTCCCCCCCTCCCTCAGAAATGAGGTATGTATAAGAGTTTTATTCGCTGAAATGGTTAAATGAATGATTTTCAGTGGAAAAATATTAATTTTTTGGGGTTAAAACCTATCAAAAAACACATTTACACTTAAAACAATCATTATTCAGTTTTGCTTATAGTTCATCTTTAATTCTAAATTAACAGATAAAACTTGTTTGATAAAAAGGAACCTGATTTGTCTTGATAGTGTTGCAATAGAGACGATATTAGGAACCCCTGCAGATGGAACTGTTACTGTAGCGAAGGCTCGAAATTGGTTCAAGGTGTCGGTAACCTAGTATTTTTATAATTAAAAATTTTCTGTTGATATTTATCCAAATCACAATAAAGATGCAGTCTGAGGCAGAATTTAAAGAATTTAAGCCACGACTAAAATTTGGGACGCGGCTCAAATATCATTGGTTCTACTAAAAAATGTTTTCAATGTTTCATGACGGCGCGGCGCTCAATTAAAACCGCTTTTTGGCGGACTTGAGACGCGGCTCAAATTCATTACATTCGGACTCAGGTTTGATCTTTTTCGGTTACAAGGATAAAATAATCTTTAAAATATATATTTTTTAAATCTCAAAAAAGGCAATACAAATTATTAGGCGAAAAAGATACAATTTTAAATCATGACATCTAACTAAGAAAGTTTCAGTATTTGCAAATGTTTTTATCATCTAATTTAAAGTTGTGGTTATGAATATTTTTAATGTCAGAATTTTATTGTTCCGACCCCTGACAATAAAAACAAAACGAAACCCGAAAATGAACAGATATCTGAAAATCTAATGATTCTTTTCCACCAAAAAATTAAAATTGACATAAAATAAAATGCCTAGTAGAGAATTTACCAAATAAATAATACCTGGGTAGGAAGGTAACTAGCACTCACAGATACAGCTTTAGATAAATATCCCATCCAAGAACCATCCTCAGTTGGATGTATGTTTGTCTAAATACAGGGGAATATAGTTTAGATAAATATCCCATCCAAGAACCATCCTCAGTTGGTTGTATGTTGGTCAAAATTCAGGGGAATATGGCTTACATAAATATCCCATGTCTTTATAAATCATTTCCTCACTCATCCCACTTTAAAACATTTCGCCCTAGTATGTAACGATACTGATTTAGTATGTGGATTTAGAAAATGTTTAAAGGGGCTGTAAGCGTAATTTCGAGCGACCTTATTTCTAAAGAGGGGCATCATTTGACCGATCATT
Source organism: Eurytemora carolleeae (assembly GCF_000591075.1). Lineage (NCBI taxonomy): Eukaryota > Metazoa > Arthropoda > Copepoda > Calanoida > Temoridae > Eurytemora > Eurytemora carolleeae. The sequence goes on along the minus strand of NW_019396344.1, from coordinate 445,209 downwards.
GATCAAGGATCATTATTAATCGTCTTAAACGTTTTTAATTAGGCAAGACTTTGTTTGCTAGCTGTAATAATATATTTTTGAAAAATCAACAGTTACTCTCTAAAAGTGGCAGAAAGTAGAAATTTAATTTGGAATATTTAAAACCCCCTTTAAACGAGAAAAAATATATATTTTTGAGGAACGCAAGTTATGGGTCACCTGTGTTGAGTGCAAATAGTTTGTTTCGTACGTCTAGTACACAGAGATTTAAAACAATTCACCGCTACTAACCAACATTGCCCTTTTAGCATGGGGGGTCACATGCAATTACGCAGTCCCTTTAAGGCAAATTTTTCAACTTCTGTCCATCCATAATTCTTCCATGGGGTCTTATGAATTACCACACAAGTTTGGGCCAGATCGGTTAAACCGTTTTGAGGTTGATTGGATACAAACCAACAAACAAGAAAAGCATATTAATAATAAAAGTGAATAAACCTGTTTCTGATGATTTTCTTCTTGTTGTTGATGGCCCTCCTCTACCCTGTAGAAATAAGACAAATCATACAGGGTGCCTTGATAAACATAGGAACAACATATAGATTCTCCTTATTTTCAACTATCAATTTCAGATTCTTCAAAAAATATCTAACTTTAAGCTTAAAGCTTTTTTGGTAAATTTTGATAAACAAAATGGGGAACTCATTTTGAAAACCGAAAGACATCAAGATTTTGACAAACTTGAAATCTTCTGATTCATTTTATGTTTACAAATAAACTTAAAAATTCTCGTGTTCTGAGATGCACTTTATATAATCTAAGATCGGACAAATAGACAGGCAGACAAAAGAGAATTTCCGGAAATTCCTCCAGACCGTAGTTTCTTGGTTTGGAGAGATTAGTAGGATTTTTCAATATTTTGAAATAGTTTCGCAAATGTATAGTTTTGAAGAAGTACTGGATGATTTTCAATCTTTATGGGTTGAGTTGATCATCCCTTAGCGAAATGAACAGACAAACTTTTTCAAAAACAAAGCCTGTAGTTTACCTGAATATATGAATAGTTTCAGTATTTGATGCCAGGGCAAGAAATTGACTGTCCTGACTAAAAGCAAGACTGTAAACTAGAGCACACCGCTTAACTCCACGCCTGAATAAAAATAAAATTACGATGAATTCAGGCTGTTCTATCTTTGCGGCTCATTTTTCTAAAATCAAAAACAAAAATTTCCAATAAACAAGTACTGTTCTCTTAAGAAAACTTCCATGTTCTCTTTAAATATCTGAATTCGACGATAAATTGTATTAAAAAGAAAGTATTTTGACAACTATAGGACAGACTACATCAGAATGCGGTTTTAACAGTAAAAAGGTGAACCAAAAGGGGGGTGGCAGGGGAGGGGATGAATCTTACTCTAAAAAGCCAGGGATATATTTTTATTGAAAAAAAACTCTGATGTTAGGCATATCTAAATTGGGGAAATCTATGAAATATAGAGAACTAGCTCAAGTGCCCAGCGTTACCCGTTGAATAAATTTTTTTTTAAAAATTCTGAACAAACATATTTCGAATTTTGTAGCCGGGCAAGCATGGGATTCCTCAAAAAGAGCTTTATTGTATTTTTATATATATAAATATGAGCGAAGAGCTGTATTATATAGATAGCTCTAACAAGAATAATCCCCCTGTAGAAGACACAACTATTAAAAATCAACGAAAATTACAAAAAATAGAATGACCTGAACTCAATTAGCCTGGTTCCGTCTACCACATTAAATATACGAATTACAGTACCACGAACTGACGCACTAGCAAGTCTGGAACCTAGAAGTACGCAAAATTGTTGTACATTTGCGTACAAAAATATTTGATTATAAAACCTGTTTAAGAGAGTCCTAGCTTCTGGATAGTTAGGATTTAATTTTATAAAATATGTTTCACCAAAAAACTTCTTTAAAAGAGAGGTGTTAATCAAATGATATAAGATACATGGTTACCGACAAGGGATAAAACTACAGAGATGACTTAACAGAATGTGTAAACTGTCTGATTTCTCAATTTCAAGATTCCTTGCAAAATTGAGCAATTTAAGACTATGTTCAAGACAGACAATTCCACTTCACCGTAGGGTCTTTAAATATTAAGAGTATCAGGTCGTCTTTACAATTTCATCCTATGTGGGTAACTCTATTAGGCATCCATATCTCGATTAACATTCTAGGAAAATTCCAAAAAATTGAAAAATTATTTTAAGAATTGAAAAAAAAACTTTACCTGACGGATTAAAAGAAAGAGCTGCGAGTGGAGCATCATGCGCCGGTATCATTAACTTGGCCTGTAATCAATCAATCAATCACTCCATCAACCACTCAATCAATCAATCAATCAACCACTCAATCATTCAATCACTCAATCAATCAATATATCATTTAACCAACAAATCAGCAAATTAATCAATTATTGTATTGTTGATACTATCATCGATAAATCAATTTTGAAAAAAGGTCTAGTCCATCTATAACCAATGTTTGTTTTTAAGAATTACCCCCTCTCAGCAGGGGGTAAATAATTTTTAAGGAAAATATACAATCCTGGAAGAGCGTAAGGGGGGGGGGAGGATTTTAAAAACGAGGGAAAGCTCCAGTTCGTCCCAAAAATAAATATTTTCTCAGAAAAAATTAATTTAACGCTAGAAACCTTAAATTAGCATGATCAAAGTCAGAACTTTTGTGAATCTCGGAATCAAGTCTAGATCTCCATCTTAATTTAATTTCATTCCGATACCCAGTCGTGGATTATTCATATACGGATAATCTTAAATATTACATATTGATCCTCAATTTCTCAATTGAAAAGTTCCCACGCTTGATATCAAGTTCAGGAAATATTTCATGTCATTTCCCCTTTTGGAAAATAATTTTTCCCCCAGAAGATATATGTGGTTGCGCGGAGCGAAAATATTTTTTTTGTTCAAGGTTTTATTAGCTGAATTGGGAAAAATAAATGATTTTTAGGGGTCAAATAAATGAATTTTTGGGTAAAACGTATCAAAAAGAATATAAAAGTAGCTTTATGATGTTAATTTATTCATTTTCCTCCACAAATCATCCCCTCCCCCTCCTGGGGTGGGGTAATTCTGAAAATTATTGTGGTAATCTCTTACAACCAAAAATGTATGATGCAATAAATCTTAACTCATGAATCAGCAAATTATGAAAAGATCACACTTCGGGTTATATAACCTTTATGTGATCAATTTTCTTTGCCATTAGATAACATCATATCAAACCTTTAAATAATTAAGTATCTTTGCAATATTATAAGACCCTTATTAATCAATACATTACAAACTGATCAAGTACATTTTTTTCACATAGTTTCATAAATGCATATATAATCATAATAGGAAGATAAATAGGTGGTTTGATAATCAGCCATGATCCTTTTACATGTTAGGTCCATTAGCTTGATCTTTTAGCACTTTCTCAGTTAATCTACCAAGTCGAAAGTGCATGACTAATATATTTGCCAGTCCATCAATTAGCTCTTCATCTTCTTTATTCCAGGTTTACTGGTCAACCCGCTCCTGCAACTTGTGGAGCAGCTTCCCAACCTGGACATATATCCTGGAGCAAACCTCCTCCCTGCTTGCTTCGGGATAAAGGTTACACTATTTAGGCTCATGAGCAGGATCTCTTGAGACCTCTGTCATCCTATCAAGCTTGGATTCCATCATCTTGAGGGAGGGATAAACCCTCTAATTGCACCTCATAATTTAGGATCATGAGCAGGATCTCTTGAGACCTCTGCAATCCTATCAAGCTTGGGACACTCTCATCTTCGGCTGCATCCTTATCCTCTACATCTTTGGCTGCATCCTTAGCTGCATCATTAGCTGCATCCTTAGCTGCATCCGTAGCTGCATCCTTAGATGTATCTTCATCTATATCCATTATCAGGTTTCAATCGGTATGCAGGGTTCATCATCATCTAATATTCGCTGCTCATCTTCATGGAAGCTCGCTGTATCATTGTAGGAAGTCCTGTATAATGTATGTCGTACAGGGCCCGGAACGTTATTTGGTAGACGACTTGTATGTGTATCTACTCTTCTAAGGTTCGGACTGACTCAATCTGGTCTCTCCGATCTCTCATTGTATCTAAGGGACTGTTCATCCTTTTCTGGTTCAGTCCGGAATACAACATTATACACCCCTGATTCACGATTAACGATATTTTACACAAAAGTTCCGAACTCATGACTTATAGTATAATGTTTTGTATACCTGTAGATTAAAAGCATCAAAAAGTTGAACCTCTCCGGAGGTGGTTGAGCCAGGGTACGCCAGGATACAGTTGTCACTGGATTCAACATTCATAAAATCACTTTTCCAGAAAAATAATCATACTGTGCGCACGTAGTCCAGACTCTACATACAAAAGGCTTAGCAAATGAAAGTTCCCCCCCCCGGATATTATTATCAATCAATCAATCAATCAATCAATCAATCAATCAATCAATCAATCAATCAAAGTTTTAGGGACGTCCTACTAACCACAAGATAAATTTCCTAAATTGAGACTTAGATGGTCTCATAGTACTGCGATAGGTGCTCTAACTAAAAATTAAATTGTTACGCCTGAAAATAAGCCTAGTCTTAATAATCTTGCTATGCAATTAATATTGCTTTATTTAACCGAAATCACAAGGGACACCCGACATTCTACTAGATTGCCGGTCGTAGCTTCTAATAATTAGTTCGTATGTTCACTTCCTAATGATTGGTCGCCACCCTGCCGACTTTTATTCATTCATTTATTTTCTGTATTTATGTAAAAATTGAATTCAAATGAGGACCATGTTTAAACCGCAAATCTTTTCTTTATACTAACGTTAAGTTGAAAAAATACACCAGAAAACTTGTGTGCAGTTTATATGATAAAGTGTTCATACAATGGGTAGTTCACAGCACAGTAGCTCAATTAGCATGGCACATGCCGCATAGAGAAAAATGTCGTCTTCTAAATGATACTCGTGAAAGTGTTTGTCTGTTTGTTAAGTCTGGGTGACGTATGCGTAAAAGCTTGGCTTCCTGGATGGAAGGCACTATTGGCGTACATTTTTTTTTTTTTAAATTGGGATTTCTTTGTTAAAGTGACTCGTGGATTTACGCTGTTAATTTAACACATTTTTAGAAGCAAACACGTGTTTTAAGCTAGAAACCCAGAAACTATGTCTGCCACATTAGTGTTCTGAAAAAAATTGGTAGTTGGTATCGTTGCGAATCTAATCGATTCCCCTTTAAATGGAGGGTAACTTGTATAAATTAAAAAAATAAAAATCCTGATTTTAAATTGAATATTTCCTGTTGATACTTAGTGCACACAAGCCTCGGGGATTGGAAGGAGTTTCTCTAAAGAAAAAGTAAAATAAGAAAACATTTCTTTGTAAAACGCAATGATATCTATCTAGAAACACAAAAAACTATTTTGAACTTTTTTTTGCGTTTTTTTTTAAACAGGAGGAGGTTATTATGTTTAAAAAATTAAATAATTCCCCCCCCCCCAGACCTTTACCTGATTGTATGGAGAACCTTCATATCCCTAATATTATGAATATATAAAGCCTCCTCTAGGCAGACCACAAGCCTAGCTCTAAAAAATAAATATATATATACTTTGCTTGTCTGTTTGTCCGTTTGTGTCCAATAAACGTCCAAACGGCTGAACCTACCGGGCCCAAATTTTGTGTGGGACCTCGAGTGACCCCAGGGCCCAGGGCCCAGGGAAGGTTTATGAATGATCAAAATTTAAAAAATTAGAGTTGAAAAAGTTTTTTACTTTTGTAAAATTTTGAAAATGCGCGAAAAAATAATATGAAATCCGTAAAAAGAGATAAATCAACAATAAAAAGTTGAAATAGAACATTGCTTGTTTGTATCCAATAAACGTCAAAACGGCTGAACCGATTGGGCCCAAATTTTGTATTTTTGTTAAATTTTGAAAATGCGCTATAAATATTCTTAAAACCGCAAACTTAATTGTTTGTTATTGTTTTGAATTAAACAAAGATAACCCATCTCCAGCCCAATATAACAGTAACCTATTAAGTTTAACTGCTAGTATAGTGTTACAGTAACTGTACTGGCATATCTCTGTACCCCTATTAATACCACCACCACCCCCTCCAACCCAATTTAACAGTTACCTATTAGGTTTAACTGCTAGTATAGTGTTACTGTAACTGTACTGGCATATCTCTGTACCCCTATTAATATCCCCCCCCTCCAACCCAATGTAACAGTTACCTATTAAGTTTAACTGCTAGTATAGTGTTACTGTAACTGTACTGGCATAT
>NW_019396344.1:403018-438839 GCF_000591075.1 Eurytemora carolleeae | reverse complement strand
CAAAAAAATTTTGAACGGCCCCCCGCTCCAACCCAATGTAACAGTTACCTATTAAGTTTAACTGCTAGTATAGTGTTACTGTAACTGTACTGGCATATTTCTGTACCCTTCTTGAAATGGCAGACGCGAAGACGACGTGGAGAGGACTGAGATACAAGGGCTAAAAACAACATGGGGACATTTAAACGGTCTGTGAGCGCAATTTCAAGTGACCCTCTATGCAGAGATGGTAATGCCTGATTTACAATGGTACTCTTGAATACTTAACATGTCCAAAAAAAGAAAGATATCGTCGTTTTTTTCTAATTTAAAAAAGTTCTGTGTTTTTTAAACATGATATGCACAAGTCACTTTCCTAGAGAAACTGCAAATGAAAGTTAACAATAAAAAAACCAAAAAACATTGATATCTAATTCATATTCGTTCAGACACATCTTTCAATGGTTCATCGGACATTGCAATCTTTACGTGGAGGTTCACTTAAAATTACACTTACAGTTCCTTAAACAATGATTGAATAAAAACTACTTTTTATAAAATTTTTTTTTATGGCATATAAAATATACATTTGGGGGGGGGGGAGAAGAAGTTACAATAACTGAACTTAAAGCTATAAAACTAATAAGAGAGGAGAAATGAATGAAGAAGTATACGAATGGTCTACTTATTCGAGAGGATAAATTAATGAATAAGTATATGAATGACCTACTAATAAGAGAGGAGAAATGAATGACCTTTAAAAAAGAGAGGATGAATGGAAGGATGAATAAATTGATGAATGGAATTAAACATAAATGACCTACCAATAAGTAAGGATGATGGAAGAATGAATGGAAGAATGATGAATGACATGAATGACCTAACAATGAGAAAGGATGAAGGACATGAATTGCCTACCAATGAGAAAGGATGAATGACAAACACCTACCAATAAGGGAGGATGAGAATAATCTCTCGACAATGGTGACATCTCTGCAAGGCGATTCATAAATAAGATCCAACTTCTCTATAGAATTCAGGGAGAATAGTTTATACCCAGTTCTAGAATATAAAAATATAATTATTTAAAAATCAATTGAACAAAAATTAGAAATTGAAGACGCTACTTTTATTTGAACAATGATCATTGCCCAAGCATAAATAGTTTTTAAGTTTTGCTAATTTCTTTAACAAAACATCTTTTCAAAAATTTCTTCTTTTGTATTTGCTTTTTTAATGATTAGGATCCAAGTTTTTAATGATAAATATTTAAACATAAAAAATGAGTGTTTTTTTGATGTTTTGGATGAAGTTTGCCACCTCCAACATTCAACCAACCAGCCTACCTTGTACCAAGTGCTAGGCTGGTACAGTCCTGATTAAAGTTGATAAAATTGACCTCCAGCGACGGATCTGTGAACGCCATTTTAGAATTTCATAATCTGCAATTTAAATCATTTTCATTTCTTAACAAATAAATAATTGAAATAAAATAATAAGTTTTCATAACACAGACAACAACTACGAATATTAAAGTATAAAAGAGGGGTGGAGGGGGCGAGCATAATACAAAAAGATTAATGCAAGATTAAATAAGTTAACGAACACAATAAAAAAAACACAATTATCCTATTTTTAATCCTAAGCTATGATATAGCCAAGATGTTTAAGAGGGGGGGGGGATTCAAGTAGAGGTCGTCTTCATATCAACGTCAAATACGTAAATGCATGGTTCTAGGTTGAGAAGGGTAAAGGCATCGGTGACGGGTTCTGGAGATAGGACATCACAACAGCTGAGATACTGCGCACAAAAATCAATCAATCATTCATTCATTCATTCAAAATATTCACTTATTCGCCAACTCTTTCCTAAAAGTACGCAAACAGAAAAAATTTCCGGAATGTTCTGAAGTTGAGAACAAACCTAACCGAAGATTTGAGCAACTCCGTAAACAGTGTATGAGAATCTACATCTCTTTTTTTGATTAAATAAAAAATCGATTTTCAATATTCAAGATTTTAAATAGAATTTTTAACTTAAAGGGACAGTAAGCAAAATTTCAAGTGACCCTCCATGCAAAGATGGCAATGCCCGATTCACAACGGTACCCTCTAAAGTTTTATCTGTTAAAAATTGAATTAGAGTTATTGACTTATGGATGATGTTTAACATGCAAACAGTCCACTTCGGTTTAACAATTGTTCGATAAGAATCATTGAGAATGGAGTGGCTGCTAAGAAAAACTGAAGCTGCATCTGATCTATAGCAGACTTCACATGAGGAAATCAAGATATTCTCGACATTCCCAGATTGAAGAGGGAGTACTACTAAGTATCAAGTATCAAGTATCAAGTATCAAGTATCAAGTATCAAGTATCAAGTATCAAGTATCAAGTATCAAGTATCAAGTATCAAGTATCAAGTACCAAGTATCAAGTAAGATATCAATGTTCATGATTTTAAAAACTGATTTTTTAAATTGTGGTTTCTCTTCGAAAGTGACTTTCGCATTTCTACGGTAGGAAAACATTAAGTAGTTAACTTGAAACATTTAAAGATAGAAAAGATTACAATATCTTCCACATTATTGATCAGATAATGGTTTCAAGTGTACCTTTGTGAATAGGGCATGAAATGATTTTCTCCTTCCCTACCTGTCCACTTCCCTCCCTAACTTTCCCATCCTTCCCCACCAATCCCTTTCTTCTGTTGTTACCCTTTCACTTTTCCTTTCTTTTTCCCCTTTTTCCTTCCCTTTTCCCCTCCCTTCCCTTCCTCTTGGGTCTTTGATTTACAAATGAATCGTCCATATTATTTAAAGGTTTCCCCTGAACATTGGTGCTTATACCTTGGTATTGGCAAAACTAACACAGGAACAGTAGACAGCAATCCAGGAACACCATTTAATCCTCAGCATCAAGGCACACATAGAGAATATCATTCCCAAAACATTCCTGATCAAACAAATTTTTTGTTATTTTTATAAAAAAAAAAAATCAAATTTTTTGTGACACAATAAATAAAATCAGAATTATTTTACCAAATATATATTTAATAAATAAATCCGTGATTTATCAATTCAATTAAATCAGTAAGAGACAGACTCACATACAAACAAAAATGGGAAGACGTAATTATCAATCAATTAATAAACCAATCAATCAATTAATCAATTATCAATTAATCACTAATAAACTAATCAATGAAAGGAAGAATACAACAGGGAAGAAATCAAAGGAAAGGAGGTTCAGTAGATTTATATATGAACGAAAGCGGACAGGACAAAGGGATGAGTCCATGAATAAAAGGATGAAAGGATGAAAGGATGAATGAATGAATGAAAGGATGAAAGGATGAATCAATCAAACTATGAATTACAGAAAGAAGGCATGAATGAATCAAACAATAAATGAAAGAAATAAGGCATGAATGAAACATCGAATAAACAATGAATGAAAGAAAGAAGGCATGAATGAATGCATGAATCAATCTATGAATGAAATAAAGAAGGCATGAATGAATTAATTAATCAAACCATGAATGAAAGAAAGAAGACATGAATGAATAAACCAATCAAACCATGAATGAAAGATGAATTAATGATAGAATAAAAGGATGAATAAAATAATGAATGTAAGAATGAATGAAAAGAAGGATAAATAATTAAATGATCCTCCCTCCCCCCATTAATGAATGACTAAATGAATAAATAAAATATTTACATATAGTCTGGAGTTAGATCCTCCCCTGGCACATCTTTCTTTTCTCCGTTTACGCTCACAACAGCCTGGGGAGTCGAATACCTAAACAATCTTTATTTTAAATTATCTTTCTCTCCCTCCCCCATTCCTTCCGTGACCTTTCACAATTAAAACAAAACCTTTCACAAATATTTATAATTTCAAATTATTGCTTTTTTTTTTGAATATTCACCTTTTGTTTCCATAAAATATTCAAAGATAAAATAAACTGTAATAGAAAAAAAACTCCAATATATAATATTACAACCCTGAAATACCTCTTGATAAACTCCGGGCGACGTGGATCAGAGACACTGTTCAACATGGTTTATCTGCAATACAATTTATATTTGCCAGGCAGAACTTAACTTCAGTGCCAAACATAAAAACGATTTTCATAACAAAAAAGTTTAAAACATAAAAAATTTTGAAAAAGGAAAAAAATACGCCCGGCAGATCAAAGGAAGCGCCAAGCCGAAACGAACAACAGTTAAAAAGCAGATTTTAAGAATTAATTGGACAATTATCTTTGTTCAGGAGCAAATTCAGGCAAGTTTATAAAATTCCTGTTTTTGATAATTTTCAGTTAAATCTTGGTAGAAAAGCCTAGTGATGTATATGCTTTGTATTAATTGCATATTTTTTGTTGTTGTGTAGTACGACGTAATAAACTGCACAGCAGTACACAGCAGTGTACACAATTCTTGCACTATCAGGGCTGATGTTCTACAGTACAACAATTCTTCGTTTTATTAGTACAAAGTTTCAAGATCACCAGCTGACAGACTACCTGGACAAATAGTAAGATTAGTTAATTGTCTCCTTTCTTATATGTGAGCATGTTCCAGAATTGGGACGGGGAATTTATTTTTTGTAATTTAAATTGGAAAATTATAGGATGTTTGTAATGACAAAGGCGACTTATAGGGGGAGGGGGTTCCCCCAATGAAAATATTTTGGACGCAAATAGAAAGAGAAGCTTCTGGCTCCATTTATTTGATTAAAAAAATGGATTCAACGTAACATGAAAATATAAAAGACCAAATTATTTCGCATCAGATCATTTCCAGGGTGTGACAAACAATAGTTAAAAGTTTGCGGGGAAAAATGACATTTAAAGACAATGATATCTCTTCTGTCTGTCGGGATGTCCGTTTGTTTGTCCGATCATAACTCAGGAAACCCTGAGGGAGCCACGGGAATGTTCTTATTTTGGTTTTGAGACTCTAAATTGAGTGGGTCGCCTTTTATCGGAGCCCGCGATCAAAAAATTCGGGAAAATACGATTCAAGTCTAAGCCATCATTGGGCCTTATTTAGGACTCGAGTCTTGAAACAAGTTGCAAATAATTTTCCACCGAGTTGGGTTTATAAAAACTGGTTTAATATCGTATTTGGCGGATTTTCATGGTTAAAATTGGCGGATTCCGGGATTTGCTCAGAATAAGACTAACACTAAGACTAATTCTCTACTAAAACCAACCAAGGTCGGGTTAATTTTCATTGGACCTAACTTCGCAAGTCCTGCTAGTCGAGCAAAAGAACAAACTTTCAGCTGTCAATGACGTGACACACGCTGTCGTTAGAGTTAGGTCTTAGATTGAGCTTCAAACCTGGGTTAAAGGAATTATGACTCGTGGCGAAGCTATTAAATCGCGGGCTCGGAAAAATAGCTAAAATCATAATTTACAAACAAGTGCGGGTAAACGGAGAGAGTATCTACTAGTAACCAGGACAACACTGTGTTCCAAAGTTAGTTGTTAAACTGACCTAATCTTCTTTAAAACTGTTGTAAAACTGACCTAATCTACTTTAAAACTGTTGTAAACCTGACCTAATCTACTTTAAAACTGTTGTCCCCTCCGAGGCTTTACTTTCTATTCGTCTTCTTCGCTTCTTCCTTCTTGGGCTCCTTTGGCTCTAGAGGTTGACCCTTATCCTTTCCTCGAAGCTTTATTCCTGAATAAAACAATTAAACCGGTGGTCGAACATTTGGAATTAATAATCCCTTCAAAACTAATTCACATTTTTTCCGCGGGACAGACTAAGTCTGACCATTCAGAAGAAGGGGGCGGAAACGTCATGTATGTGTGTCTGTACCAAAAGAGTGTGTTTAAGTAATAACGTACTGAAAGCATGTACTGTATGTATATACAGTACATAAGAATGAATACTAACCTAGAATCCTGTCCATCTTGGTCAGGATTATATTGTTATGAATACTAACCTAGACTCCTCTCCATCTGTGTCAGGATTATATTGTTGTGAATACTAACCTAAAATCCTGTCCATCTTGTCCAGGATTATATTGTTCTGAATACTAACCTAGAATCCTCTCCATCTTGGCCAGGATTGTATTGTACTAACCTAGGATCCTCTCCATCTTGGTCAGAATTATTTTGTTCTGAATACTAACCTAGAATCCTCTCCATCTTGGTCAGAATTATATTGATATGAATACTAACCTAGAATCCTGTCCATCTTGGTCAGAATTATATTGTTATGAACACTAACCTAGAATCCTCTCCATCTTGACCAGGATTATATTGTTATGAATACTAACCTAGAATCCTCTCCATCTTGACCAGGATAATATTGTTGTGAATACTAACCTAGAATCCTCTCCATCTTGGCCAGGATTATATTGTTGTGAATACTAACCTAGAATCCTCTCCATCTTGGCCAGGATTATATTGATATGAATACTAACCTAGAATCCTGTCCATCTTGGTCAGGATTATTTTGTTATGAACACTAACCTAGAATCCTCTCCATCTTGGCCAGGATTATATTGTTATGAATACTAACCTAGAATCCTCTCCATCTTGGCCAGGATTATATTGTTATGAATACTAACCTAGAATCCTCTCCATCTTGGCCAGGATTATATTGATATGAATACTAACCTAGAATCCTGTCCATCTTGGTCAGGATTATTTTGTTATGAACACTAACCTAGAATCCTCTCCATCTTGGTCAGGATTATTTTGTTCTGAATACTAACCTAGAATCCTCTCCATCTTGGTCAGAATTATATTGATATGAATACTAACCTAGAATCCTCTCCATCTTGGTCAGAATTATATTGTTATGAATACTAACCTAGAATCCTCTCCATCTTGGCCAGGATTATATTGTTATGAATACTAACCTAGAATCCTCTCCATCTTGACCAGGATTATATTGTTATGAATACTAACCTAGAATCCTCTCCATCTTGACCAGGATTATATTGTTCTGAATACTAACCTAGAAACCTCTCCATCTTGGCCAGGATTATATTGTTGTGAATACTAACCTAGAATCCTCTCCATCTTGGCCAGGATTATATTGTTAGGAATAGCCTTCCCCTGCTCGTATTCAATCACAACCTTGAGGAAATATAACAATTAAAATTTATATGTTTTTTCTTATTTTATTTATCAATCATAACCCTTGAAGGGATTTAGGACGGTATTTCATGTGAACCTGGAATGTCCGTATCAATACTGTGACCTTTTAAACTTTCTCTGTTCAAGGATGAAAGATATGTCATTGTTGTTCTAGCTGTAAAAAATGTTCATTTTCAAAATTGTCGCTTCTTTAAAAAGTGATTTGCTGCGATAACGATGAAGAAATTGAAAATTTGCGGTTTACAGGGTACCGTTGTGGTGTGTAATTGAGGGCCAATTGAAAATGCATCTGGTTTGCTTTCATCGAACTGTAGACAGTTATTTTTTTAATATCCCTATAATGATTTTACATGCGAGGAGGGGTAAATTTCTTAATTTAGATTTAGATTTTCAACTTTTGAGACAAAAAAATATCTAACCTGTGGTTTCTCATTCATCTTGGTGGCCAGCTCCTTCTGGGTCATCTCCTTGGCCTGCCGACCCTTTTGGATCAACTAAATAATAAATAAATAAATGTATTCTTTTCCTTTACTTTGTTCCTTATCGTTAATTATATAAGTAATTATCATGGTCTGAACTGTTCTGTTTTAATGATAATAATTTAACCAAATAACCAAATAATCCATTTTTCTGAACTGTTCTGTTTTAATGATAACAATTTAACCAAATAACCAAATAATCCATTTTTCTGAACTGTTCTGTTTTAATGATAACAATTTAACCAAATAACCAAAAAATCCATTTTTCTCCCGTGTCAATCAGGGTTGGAAAAAACCCGGGGTTTTTTTAAAAAAAACCCCCAGCCCAGTGGGGTTTTAGTGGGTGTTAGTGGGTTTTATTGGTTTTTTTTTGGCTATTTTGAATTTTTCAATTTGAAAGTAGTCAAAACCTACTGAAATCCATACTTATTCATAACATTAAACTATTTAAGCAATAGGTGAACTTGATAGTTATCAAAAATAATAATGATAATAGACCATAATAATCATATATTAATACTCTTTAAATAAAATTATATCACCTATCTTATTCATAGGGGGAATACTGCAATTTTTTTATATTTTAATTTAAGTTGTATTTTCTGACTAATTCTATTTTCTCACTTGGATACATATTTATGATCGGAGGTTACTCAGATTAATCGGCAAATATTTATATCCTCAAGAAGGAAGACCACTGTTAAATAGTAAATACCGAAAAACTTCAGCTCAAATGTAGTTCTGTGTATCTTCTTGGGTTTTCAATATCTTTGATACTTCTTAAAAAAATAGTAGAAAGCACTTCGGATGATCGATTGCTTCAATTTTCTGCAATTGGTCTGGTCTAAAACCAGAAACCAGAAACAAGGTTGACTACTTTGATTCATTCCATATATTTCTTTAAATAACTCAATATTCAAACAATATTCATTTGTTAAGATCATTGGTTCAAGTCTTATGAAATGAATAAAAATATCAATTTTAGCGAGCTCTGAACTCCTAAAACCAATACAGTTGATAGTAGACCTTATTTATTGAATACTTTATTAAGAATGAAGAAAAGGCAATTGTAATATTTATATTTGAGGCTGTTTTTTTGCCAACCCTGGACTGTGGATCAAAAATCCAGATCCGCATCAAGATTAAACGGATCTTTAACACTAGAGCTTAGGATCCTGGATTTTGATGCGGATCCTGGATCAGCACTAAAAAATGGATCCGGATCTAGATTCAGGTCATGGACAGTTCTGTAAGATTAACTTATTTTTTTTTTTCAAAGCAGAACTGTCAAATTTTTTTCTTCTTTTTTACGTTTATTTTTAAGATCAAGCAGACATCAACATTTTTTTATAATCTTTCTTTTTTTTTTCAACCGTTCAAAATTGGGTTGTGAGAGTAAAATTTTTTTTCTTAGATTTTTGGCTGATATTTTCCCCCTGGACCCTTGAATTTTTAAAATGGATAGCATTTCATATTAGTTCTAAAGTTGCATATCTCAAGTTAAAGAATTATAAATAACAACAAGTTTTAATATTAATATATATTGTATAATGTATTTAAATTATGTATTCTTCTGGCTTCCTTATGTATTGTCTTATGGTTGATAATACTTTTGCAAGTTTTGAGGATACCGATGTGTACCCGAGGGGTAACAATGGCAATTTTTTTTCCATTCAAAATTCGATTTTTTAATTCCACGGGCAACGCTGGGCACTCCAGCTAGAATTCATTTATTTAGCCTTTTCAGCTAAATTTTGGACCAAACAATTAATATGAGAGTAGGGTATGTCAGTTGTCTCTTTTTTTGTGTCAACCTTTAAATATTTTTATAATAAAATAAGCGTGTTAATAAAGATCCCATCATCCTTCCGTACTGCACTTTAGTAAAACTCTCTGTTTAAACATTTTTTACCACAGTAGTACCTTTAAAACTTTCTATTAGAACATATAGAAATTGAGTATATGCCACAAACTCAGATTTTCTAACCTACAGTACCTTTACATCTTTCCATTAGAACATATATAGAAATTGAGTATACGTCACAAACTCAGATTTTGTAATTCTTTAGTGGTGTAAAATTTTTATATTTCAAGTTGAGATTATTTGATCGTACAGAATTCATAGTTCGAAATATCAGAGGTCTAAGATATAATGATTGAAAAATAATAGTATGTGACAAATCCTTAGTTCCTTTGCAAATTTAATTACATCTTGAATTCTATATCAACAGTCGGTTCTCAAAAGTGCTTAGGATCCGGCTCAGTTGGATGCGCAGCAAGATTTTGGCCTCCTGGAGCCAAATCCGCTAAAAATATGCAAGGGGCAAAATATCAACCAAAAACAGTAAATTTTTTTACTGTCGAATCCAAATCTCAACTGTTGAAAAAGAGAGATTATACAAATTTCCTGTTCTCTTAATAATTCATCAAGTTTTAGCAAAAAGTAAGCGAAAAGAAGAAAAAAATTCGAAATAATTCTGCTTTGTTAGAAAAATTCAGTAAATCTTTAAGAAATTTTCATGACCCGGATCCGGATCAATTTTCTTCCAGTGCTGCTCCAGAATCAAAATTAAATGGATCCTAAGCACTGGTGCTCCCAGACTAACCTTTCCAACGTTGAGATCCACAGTCTTGTGCTTCAACTCTTCAGTTTCAGCATCCAACTTGGCAGTATTCAGAGTGGTGCCCTGTTTAAGAAAGGATATAAGATTATGTAATTTAAGGAAATGTAAGCGTAATGTCAAGTAGCCGTTCATGCAAAAATGACAATGCCCGATTCAGAACGGTACCAGTGAAACTTTATTCTGAACAAAAATGTGGAAGATACTGTTGTTCAAATGACTCGATACATTTTTAGTTCTGGTCATTTCTCCATTGCCAAGAAATGCGCAAGTCACTTTTGAGACGAAGCGTTTCAGGTCATCGTTGTGAATCGGGCATTGCCATCTTTGCTGGGAGGGTTACATGAAATTTAACTTACAGTTTTGTTTTAAGCTAATTAAATCACAATTTTATTTCTTTAATTGTTTAATTGTTTTAATTCTTATGTCAAGTTTAAATCTAAAAGGGAGACCCCAGACTTCCTTCAGGGTGCTATTTGCCGCCTTGCAGATAGCGGCTTAGTTTTAAATACAACTGCCTTTTCAGAAATAGATGATACAAGAAAACGTTTTCATCCTGCTAATTAATCAACAAAGTTGGTATGCATTTCAAAATCCTGGGTGCAATCATAGTATTTTCTAGAACTAGAAATCAGGAAAATGAACTTATTTTTAAGGCTGAATTGTAGAATTTAAGATGCGTCGCTGATTGATCCGCCAAAAACCGGTTCCAGTGGAGCGCCAGCTCAAATCTCGAAACACTGAATACAATTTCAAGTAAAACCAACCATGTTTGAGCCGCGTACACGGCTCAAATTCTTTTAATTCGGCCTCTGATGTAAGTTCCTGCCCCACCCAATTACACATTCTTGATTATACGGGCGACCTTTAAAAACTAACCTTCTGGGTATTTCCGGCCGCTCCATACTTAGATTCAGTAATAATATGGGCTCCCTGCCTTCGCGCAATATTCAAACTTCTTTCCTGAAAAAAAAAGGTAAGTTAAAACAAGGAAATAATTATAACTTAGTTAAGTAACCGGATTTATTGAAGGTAAAACTTTCAATAATTCGACCACCTTTCTGACTCTGTGACCGTATATTTTATTGAAAAATCACCCCCACCCCCCTTTTTTCGCGAGAAGTATTTATTAAAGTTTTCTTTTGCTTTACCGGGGAAAAGAAATGATGAGTGGAAAATAAATAAAATTTAGGGTGATAAGTATCCATAAGGATGAAAAATTTTGCTTTTTAATGTCTAATTATAATTTTCCTAACCCAGATCTTAAAAAATCATTTACTTTTATTACTATACGAGTATCGTTACTGCTTAGTTCAGAAAGAAAAGGTTAAGAATAACGAAAATAAATTTACGAGACTATACGGATAATTTCAAGTGACCCTCCATGCAAAGATGACAACGGTAACCTTGAAGACTTTGTCTGATCAAGCATTAATTAGTCATCAGTATTAATACTTATCAAATTATTTTATATTGTGGTTTCTCTACAAAAGAGACTAGCTCATTTCCCAGCAGGAGAACATATCCTATTGCCGGAATTTAACAACTTTAAACTTCGAAAAACGACAATATCTTTCACATTTAAGATCAGATAAAGGGTTTTAAGGAAAAGTTGTGAATCGGAAATTGCCATCCTTTGATGGAGTATCACTTGAAATTATCCTTACAATCCCTTAAATTTGTGTTGGTTATTCATCACCTTTTCTGACCTTTTTATGGAGGATCACTTGAAATTAAGCTTACAGTCCGATTAAGGCAATGTAAGAAAGGTTTGTAGGAAAGTATAGAACATGGATATATAATAGATGGATATATCATAGTCAAGGTTTGATGTAATTTTTTTGCTGGGGTGTTATGCAGTACGTTAGACATTTGACCCTGGAACTTACAATTTGTCTTTGGTTTTCGTAAAGTTAATAGATGTCAAAGGAGTATAGAAAAACATTGTAAGTCTTTAAAATTTGATAAGATTTAGCCTCCTTCTTTGTATTATAAAAACTGTTGGAGATACTAAAGATTTTAACAACCTTGCTGATATTTAATATTTGAATTTTAAACAAATTTCTCAATATCTTGGTCAATTATTAAGGTACAAAAACGGCAGACCACATTTTGGAATTCTGAAAACAAGGCGCATTTTTTGCTACCAACCCTTTGAAGAAAATGCTATGATCACAAGATTTTAGCAACAGTATCTCATTTCTGCTTACTCCAGGGCCCACTATCTATTAAAGTTCTCTAATTTGAACCCTGTACTTCACTTCAAACTTTTTTAAGACAAATTATTTTATAGAATGAACAATAGCCAGAATTAAAAATTTGTTATAGTAAAACCTAAAATTTGCTATGCAGAGGTTTTAGAAATTTCCTAAAAATATCTAGGGTCCACTGAGATATAACAGCTGCTTAGCCCACCGACAAAGTTATATGTACATTAGCCCAGAAAAGTATAGATCGGTAGATAGAAGCATACATATAAGCGGGCCGTGGTATAGAAGCTGGAAGAAACTGATTTTACAAAGGAAACCATCATTAATTTTCTAATTTTCCATTCGTTCAGAATCCACAATTCAAGTAAATGAAAATCTCGATTGGAAATCATCAACTGACTTTAATTTACAAATCGAAAATAAGGATTAGCTCAGACTTTAATTTAGTAGGTACCGTTGTGAATCAGATATATGACTCAAAAAATGTAGGGTCACTTGGAAACAAGTCTACAGAGCATTATGGTTAATCCTAACATGACCAACCTTATTTCCTCCTCCAGCAGCGGCATTCCTTCTGCTTCCGATAACGGTGACAGAGTTCCAATCATCCATTTTTTTATTTTCGAGGATTTGGTTTATTCTAAAATGAGGTAGAGAGATTCATATTTCTCCAACTTATCGTCGTTATATTATTAAGCTTTTGTACAGTGTACAGCTTTTGTCGAAACAACTTTATAATACAGAACAAATATTAAGAATGATAATAAACTAAAAAATGAGATCAAAATTCAGCGAGACACAATAATTTTACAATTAACAATTAAAATATAAAAAAAATTATTTCCCAGGATTTCTCGTTCTGGGCGAAAAATCAAACTAAAACATTCGAATAATTAAAAGTCAGTAAAATTACACACAAATTTCCTTTTAAAAAAAATAAATACTTTTTTTTAAAATTTGCAGAAGTTAAACTCCATAAAGATATTTCAATGATTGTCTAAAAAAGAGCAGAGGAAAAAATGTCAATTCGCGGGTTTGAGTGAACCTACAAAACCGCTATTTTGAGTTTTTGATTCGCGAATTTCTAAATCGGTTTTGTAGAATGAGTTGGCGGGAAATCTTCAGAATTGACCGGCCGCCATCTCCTTCAGCATAGGTTGGTCTAGCGACGGTATTTTGGAGATTTTCATGAGCTTTCTGTTTGAATATTTCTGGTAGACTGCGCTAAGCCTGGCTGACGGAGCTGCGGCTAGGATAGTTGCGAGCTTCTGTATGGTGGGAAGGAGCTCAGGCAGTGTGTAGGTTGTGTAGTAAACTAGGACAGGGGTCCAGACCTCCTCCATGCTCCCAACTCCTGCATCGAGTAGCCGAATTGAGAGTGCAAGAGCCGACGCTGCGATCATACTTGGTAACTCGTGAGCTAGACTGTAGTCACACAAACTAAGCTCCATGATGTATTTAGCGAGAGTATGCGTAATGGGCTCTACCCCTCCTGCTTTACTGGCTCTCCTGAGAAAGTGGATGGGTAGAGGTCTGCCCAGGTTGAACTCGATCCCTTCAAGAATCTTCAACTCCATCCTGATAATGTCCCTCTCAGTGTACGCTTTGTCGGTGATGTACACAAAGTCCTTAATCTCAGGAGCGAATATTTCCTCGTATTTAGAAGCAACCAGCATTGCACCCACACCAACAAGCTGCAGGGTAGTTCGGTCTATAGACTTCAGGTGGTTCTGCAGGAATCTGTCAAGAATTGCTACTGTTGTGTACAGTGTCTCTGGGAGTAGTCTGAACTGCAAATGTACTCCTACAATCCAATCTACAAGGACTCTTCTCATCTTTGGTAGAATTACCGTTTGTCCCGCCAGATATTCCTGTTTAATTGATTGTTCCTTCTCCAAGAACCTGAGATACTTGTAGATATCCTGAACATAGTCCACAGCAAGCTGAGGATCCCCAATATCATCCTTGTCGATGTCCTCAATCTCTGGATATCCGATGTTTACCCCGGAGATGTCCATCTCCTCCACCTCGTCCTTCCCTAAATCCATCTTCGTCTCTTCCTTCTTCCCTTTCTCTTCAACCTTATTCTCATCCTGAGCCTTTCTGAGCTTGGGTTTACCCATTTTAAGGTCCTTGGAGGGCTGATCAATAGCAATTCTTACATTACGAGTCTTGTTTCTGATATCTCCTAGAACGCCCCTTGTTCCACTGGGTGCAGGTTTAATTAACTGTTTGCCACCTATCTGTTGTTTGTTCTCCATCATATTATCCAGGTTGGAGACGGTCAACGCACGGGCTCTGCTAGTTGCCATTTTTATTCCTTTTCACTAGAACTATCTTGAAATAACGGAATTTGGTAAAATCTGAAAATAAACTCTTGTAGAAGTGAATCAAGCAATACAATTTTTGGACCCCCCTCCCTCAATTTTGGACCTGATTTCTGCAAAATTATTATCATTTATTACCGACAAAGTTATATGTACATTAGCCCAGAAAAGTATAGATCGGTAGATAGAAGCATACATATAAGCGGGCCGTGGTATAGAAGCTGGAAGAAACTGATTTTACGAAGGAAACCATCATAAATTTTCTAATTTTCCATTCGTTCAGAATCCACAATTCAAGTAAATGAAAATCTCGATTGGAAATCATCAACTGACTTTAATTTACAAATCGAAAATAAGGATTAGCTCAGACTTTAATTTAGTAGGTACCGTTGTGAATCAGATATATGACTCAAAAAATGTAGGGTCACTTGGAAACAAGTCTACAGAGCATTATGGTTAATCCTAACATGACCAACCTTATTTCCTCCTCCAGCAGCGGCATTCCTTCTGCTTCCGATAACGGTGACAGAGTTCCAATCATCCATTTTTTTATTTTCGAGGATTTGGTTTATTCTAAAATGAGGTAGAGAGATTCATATTTCTCCAACTTATCGTCGTTATATTATTAAGCTTTTGTACAGTGTACAGCTTTTGTCGAAACANCTAACGTGTCCAAGCGACAGCTTAAAGTATAGGTCGGATGCACCAATATGCTGTTTTTAACGTGCCCATCCGACCTACAGTGCATCGGACCTACCACAGCTGTTAAAACCACGTGTTTGTAGGTTGGATGGGCAGTAGAGGGGATGGGCGTAGGTCCAAAAATACACCATCCAATTGGACTATTGTTACATTTGCAGTTGTACTCTGATTGAATATTAGTGCAACTGAACACAGTTCAGGTTTCAAAATGTTCAATCGAACTAATATTGTTTTTATTAACATCGACAATATTTTATTGTAACAATTGCATATTACAAATGTATATTTGTATAAGAGTAGACATTAGTGCAATCGATGTAGCATCCTTGATTGATTGGTTGATTGATTTTCATTTTCAACGTAGAGTTATAAAACTAGAATTACTTGCGGCATTTGAGCTTCATTTTATAAACGACGAGCTCCTCAAGCACTGGACAAGCCGACAAGCTGTTTAAAAGTTAAAAAGACCGTTGAATCGAAATTTGGCGATTGTCTATAAAAGTTAATGCCGTGACGTTCTTCCATCGAACTTATTCTAGACTCTAGACGACATGATTTTTAAAACTGGAGAAATTGTGTGGGTAGATTTAGGACACAGTTTTGGACGATGGCCGGCTATATTTCAGGTTGGGTCTGTCCTAGAGAAGGATTTTTGGACCATCTCCTGGTCCAAGGGGGGTCCAAAAATCGTTCTATAGGAATATACCTTCATTTTCAAGTTACCGGGAACAGAACGGAAAACACCAATAATCCCTTTAAAGTAAATTATATTGCTGATAGAAAAGGGTACGAGGCCGAGCCTAAGGTCGGGGCTAGAACATGATTGGGGTCAGAGCGCTGCTAGTAGGACATTTTAGGGAGCTGGGCGTTGTGGCCAAATGTTCAATTTTGTCTATGAGCGAAATATATAAGCTCCATGTTCAAATTTTATATAAAGGGGGGGGGGCGGGGTCCTTAAAGATTGAAATCTTTTTTCTTGTACAAAATGAAGAAGATTTATTGTATTATATTTGTTAATATTCAGGTCCCTGAAGAGCTGAAGAATAAAACTAAAACGTTCACTGTTCATTTGAATTGTTCTGACACATGTCCAGGGTTCACATGCACTAATCAACCTCGGAGTGAACCCCTGACAATAGAGAGAAAACATTCAGTTGTCAGATTTTTTGATGATGACTCCCTAGGAAAACCTTTAAAAATAGTCTTCGATTTAAATAGATAAGTAAAAAAAATTGATAAACATAGATTTAATTTGAAATCCGAACATAATTGTTTTGTTGATCTAACTAACGTTTAAAGGTTAATTCATCAGAATTCTGCTTTCTGTCGCACGAGGAAGGATACATATTGTTTTTGCATAAATATTTGCCTTTTTTTGAAACAATTGTCACAGTAGACGCACAGGCTCAGGCGCACATATCTTTGTTATTATGTTAAATGGACTATAGGCATTATTTCTAGTGATCCTTCATTTAATGATTCACAACAGTACCATTGAAACTTTTATTTGATCAATATTGTGGAAGATATTGTCGTTTTTTAGGATTTCAGACGTTTATATCTGATATTTTACTTATACTTTTCCTGCAGTAGATTATGCGCAATTTTTCACTTTTACAGAGAAATCACAATTGTAAACCATCAGTTTCCTGAAGTATAGACATTCAAAGTTAATTAGACAAAGCTTTTTTTAATGGTACCGTTGTAAATCGGGAATTTACCTTTGCATGGAGGGTCAATTGAAATGGCGCTTACAGTCCCTTTACTGGGAAAGGATTTATGTGTATCGAGGCTTAAAAAAAGGTTAAAATACAAACATTTTATGAACTAAACATATATTTGAAATTTATTTGCGCAAAAGTTTTTTAGGGAATAACTTATTTACATTCACCCTCATAGTAACCAGTTTTTGGGCCTTGTTTTTGAACCTCGTGTGCATGTGAACATTTTTTCTAATTTTTTCGCTTAATAAAAAAGAATTAAATTTTTTTTTGATTTGATTTCCCTAAAGAACAGTCACTAGAATATGTTTGATGATGTGGATCCGGATCTTGGATTAGAACGTTTTTTGTTTATAATCTGTCATTGGATTTGAGTTTTGAGAGCTCATATTCTTTTATTCGGTTTTGGTTCATATTTTGTTCCTTGGATCCAGGAAGCCAAAATGTAGAAGCCCCAAAGGATCTGGATAATAATGAACAGCCCATGTATATTTTTTTATTGACACAGACCCTCGTAAATAATATTAGTTTCAATTAAAAGTACAAAATCATATAAAATCCTCAGACCCAGCTTGAACCGTATTTAACAAAGAATAAACTTAAATATATAAAGCAAGGGATTAAGGTAAAGTTTTAGAGTAAGGGAAAATTGCTGTAGTGCTTAGGATCCATTTAATTTTGATGGGAAAAAATGGAACCGGATCCAGGTTAATTCTATAAATTATACTACAATTTTTAACAAAGCAGAATTTCCAAATTTTTTGCCGTATTTTTTCGCTTATTTTTAAGCTGAAACCCGATGAACCATTCTGAAATCAGGAAATTTTTATAATCTCTCTTTTTTCAATAGTTGAGATTTGGGGTTTGAGAATAAAATTTTTTTTCTTCAGTTTTTAGTTGATATTTTGCCCATTGGATCTGGATCCAGGAAGCCCAAATTTTGCGGATCCATCGGATCCGTATCCTAAGCACTGAAAAATGGTATAAAAACATGCATATTTTGAAAAAACTACAATTTTGTGATAACTTGCATATTTTTTCAAATGACACAGTATTTGCAATTTGCATGCGGCGTCTTAATTTCCAAGAAACAAGGCGCACCAATTTTTTTTTCAGGTGAAATTTAAATCAACAAATAAAAACATAATAATAGTAAAATGCATACGTTAATATATTAAAGGGACTGTAAGCGTAATTTCAACTGACCCTCCATGCAAAGATGACAATGTCTGATTTAAAACGGTACCCTTGAAAGCTTTGTCTGATCAAGTGGCAATTTTATATCAATGTTTTTGTTTCTTTTAACTGTTTATTTTAATTTACAGTTTCTCAATGAAAAATACTTGCCCGTTTCTTGTTAATAAGAATCATTGGAGAAACTCACAGAAACAAGCACTTTTTGATTCAGAGAAACAACTATATCTTCCACATTTACGATGAGATTAATGTTTCATGGGTACCGTTGTAAATCGGGCATTGACATCTTTGCATGGAGGTCACTTAAAACTACGCTTTTAGTCCCTTTAATTTTTCTATAGAAACATCGTGAGCGGAAAGGTAGAACCTCCGTGGACGGAACTACTCTAAAATTAGCACAGTTTTGCACTGTAAGTTCTTAACAGCTTATTCTGACTGATTTGAGGTTCCTTTTTTTATATATTTCAGTTTTGTTTTTTTTAAATTTTATCCGAAATGTTTAACCCGGTAAAAAAAATTGCTCGATTAGTTATGTTTCTGGCCGTAGATAGTAACAAAAATTACAATTGTTTTTAAAATTCGGATTTGTCAAGTTCAATTTAAAAAAAATCGTATTTACTAGGCATAACCATCACAGACAAAATTAGAACTGCTTTCAAGTGTTGAAAGTGAAAAACGATGCACATTCCAACTTTTTTATGAAAAATTATTCCCCCTGCGGCTTGTCTCCTCTTCTAGGAAACATTTTTATCTCTGTTATGCGGATAATTATTAAGTTTAGGTTAAAAAGGTAGTTAAGTTGCCAGTCCAACTTTTCTCTAACTTCGAAAAGCATTCCCTCACATGATACTAAAGAAAATATATCATTGAGATATTTTTGTTTGTTAAGGATGTAGAGATGGCTGAAGTTGTAAGTGGAGGATTTGATTTAAAGGTTGCAAACCTACTCAGTTCAATTGTACAGGTACATTGTGCAGTTTTCGTGTTAAGCACAGTTCAGGAGTTTAGATCTTTGGGAAGTTCTGTAAGTACTATCCATGGGTAAAGTACAACATAAAAGAGTACAGATACAGTTTCTGTTTAAACCTTACACAGGCTAAATCTAAAATAGTCCATAACTTTTTGTGACTAAGCAACAGATCTAAAAACTATATTTTTGAAAAGCCATAGAAAAAATGTATGTAGAATAAAGCATCTGTCACACTTTGATAATTGTTCAGAACGAAACAGCTTTTAAAAAAAAAAATTTCTGACCCTTTTTTGGCATTTTTAAAACTCTCCCTAGCACCCAAACTATTAAAGTTATCGGACTAATTTTTGTGTAATGAGCTGGCCTTTAAAAATTGTGCTACGAACATGCATTACAACCCTATACCTATTCTCTAAGGCCTTTTTCGAGGGTCCCCCCATGTTATACATAGATTCAGACCCCCCAGAAGGGGTATACATACAGTAGTAAAGAACAGGTGACAGAACTCAGTCTATAAGTAAGTTAAGTGATAAAGTACAGCAGTGAGCAGACTGAGTACAGGTTCGTTCAGTGGTTAAATACAGCAAACATGTTACAGGTACAGATCAAGGGTAAGGAACAGCAGACAGGTACAGTTTTAGGGTAAAGTACTGCAGACTGGGTAGAAGTACAGCATTGAAGTTGAGTAAAGTAGATTAGTACAAGTTCTGTCCGGGGCTAACAAACCTTACAATTTTATGATGTCCGCGTGATATTTTTTTTAATGTTTTTCTGTCTTAGGAGTTGGAAGAAGCTGCTAATGCTAATCCAGAGGAAGAGGTTGAAGAAGCTGCTAATGCGAATTCAAAGGAAGAAGATCAAGTCATTTCATCTGAACCAGCAAAGACAGGATTTAATAAAGAAACAAAGCAGAATACTAGTAAAAAGAGAGGGAAAGGGAAAAGAAAAAAAATGACTGATAAGAAAGGAAGAAAGGAAAATGAGGGTGAAACAAGTTTACACAAAGTTCAAAGTGGAAGAGTGAAGAAAGAAAGACCGAAAAGAGATTCGTTAAAACCAAAAAATTGACTATGAGCATTTTTCGCCACAGTCGTGTCTCAAATTGCTTAATAAAGTAAAGAATATAGAAAAGAATTCGACGCCAACGAGAAAATTGAAGTGACATTTTGAGGTGTACCGCAGATTACATTTTCTTGCAGTAACTTAGAACTTAAGATTTTCACAATCTGAATTATTTCAGAATTGAATCAATCCTGCGTAAAGCCCTTCTAGTGGCTTGATCAGGCAGAATGGGAGTTCCGGCATTCTTCCGCTGGCTGACCAGGAAATATCCTTCCGTCATCATCCAATGCATCGAGGAAGGGGTAAGTAACACAGGGGTGTATGTTTTCTTGAAAAATCATTCCCCGCCCTGGGGGGGGGGGCGGAATTCTTGAAATTATAGACCCAGAAGCAACATCGTATTATTTCCTAATGACCTTCTTCTGGCACACAGCTTGTTATTATATATCTAGGGATCAAGCATTGATCTCCATCATGTACGGATAATTTAATTCATCTTCGATATCCCATGATGGTCGTTATACCCTGCAGGGAACATACATTGATCCTCTGTAATAGTTTCCATATTAAATATCGAGATCAAACATTAAAGATTCAGAAATGTTTTTATATCAAGTGTCGAGTCATTTTAAGATTTTTCCTAAAAAAATTGTTTTTGCGTTTAATTACATAAATTTAACTTTAAAATTATCAGCTTATTGGTTGAATTGTAAAACTTTTTAATACTTTTCCGAAATTTAACGATGCTATTGAAATACTTCGCCCAATTTTTTAAATTGAACATATAATATTCTAGGCTGCGCCCATCTTCTATTTTAATCGTGAACACATCTCTTTGCTTAAATTGTAAAACAAAACAATAAAAAGTTGACGGGTTTCATAAAAAAATTTGTAGATTTTACAAAATTTTAAAAAATTTAAGGAATGTCGAATTTTGCTGGAGGCAAATTTTTGAAATTTGAACTTACCTAGAATCCTGAGGTGGATGGAGTAAAGGCTCCTGTAGACGCCTCTAAGCCTAATCCTAATGGAGTGGAGTTTGATAATCTCTACCTGGACATGAACGGTTAGTTTATCAATTAAGAAATAAATCTTCACATTTTAATTCTTTAAATAAAAAATTTTATAAAAAAATAAACAATAATAAAACCTCGTTTTTTCTTATGATGACAATTGAGGTTCTTTGTTATGAATCAATAAAAATCAATTAATCAATCAGAAACTGAAATCATCTAATAAATAATTAATTAGTCGAATCAGTAAAATTTGTTCACTCTCCTTTTGAAATTTTTTCACTCCCAAATGTTGGACATGTTTTTTTAAAGATTTTATTCACTGAATTGTAGAAAATTTGGGTAAATAAATTGTTTTTTGGGAAGTGAAGTAGGAATTATTTTTCGATGTCCCAAGGTTTCTATTTATTATTCATAGGTCAAAAATCATCCCCCCCCCCCTGAGGAAAGTCATACTAGGGTTTTCCAAGCTTTAGATAAATAGGGTTTAAGCACATTCTGAATAAGTTTGAAGATATTTATGATATTTGATGATAATTACTTTAGGAATAACCATTTTTTACATCGATCTAACTCTCATCCCTTCACGAAAGAATCAACCCAAAAAAATATTGTATCAATGGGCTAACCTCTAATTCAAACAGTCTCTAGACTCTATAAGTCCTCAATCTAGAGAAAAGAGTCATATATGTAAATAAATGTAAATAGTGTAACAGATATTTATTTTTCGACAACTTAAATACTTTAACAATAAAATGTATTGTAATAATCAATCTAGGTTGACATAATATTTAAGGTATTATTCACCCCTGCACCCATCCTGAGGATAAGCCTGCTCCTAAGAATGAGGATGAGATGATGATCGCCATCTTTGAGTGCATTGATCGTCTCTTCGCCATTGTACGTCCCAGGAAGCTTCTGTACATGGCCATTGATGGTGTAGCACCCAGGTGCGTGTCGTCTTTAATCATATCACCGCTATATTTCTACATCCAATGTCCATCGATACTTTAAACAACAGACAATCGGTTAAAGATAGTAATCCGCTCTGGTTTCGTGCGCTGAAGCCTGTTAACAATCTTTATCGGCTTCTAGATTTACTTTTAATGCATGAACATTATTTCTCTCTTCTTGAAGCTAATCCTTTTTTTCAGGAGAAGAAATATATTAGAATTGACTAAATTACATGATTTTTCTCATCGATCAAGTCAAAACTTGAAGCTAAACCTATTTGTCAAGTTTAAATCCTAGAGCTAAACCTATCTGTCAAGTTTAAATCCTAGAGCTAAACCTATTTGTCAAGTTTAAATCCTAGAGCTAAACCTATCTGTCAAGTTTAAATCCTAGAGCTAAACCTATTTGTCAAGTTTAAATCCTAGAGCTAAACCTATTTGTCAAGTTTAAATCCTAGAGCTAAACCTATCTGTCAAGTTTAAATCCTAGAGCTAAACCTATTTGTCAAGTTTAAATACTAGAGCTAAACCTATCTGTCAAGTTTAAATCCTAGAGCTAAACCTATCTGTCAAGTTTAAATCCTAGAGAGCTAAACCTATCTGTCAAGCATATTACCTAGAGTTTAACCTATTTGTCCAGCATATATCCTAGTGCAAAAAATTATCTATCAAGTTTACAACCTAGAGCTAAACCTATCTATCAAGCATATAATCTAGAGTTATCCCTCTAGAACTAAACCTATAAATTCTAGAGTTAAACCTATTTTCTTTCTGTTAGAGCTAAAATGAACCAGCAGAGGTCCAGAAGGTTCAGGGCAAGTAAAGAGACTGCAGAGAAGATTGAAACTATGGAGAGAATTAGGCAATTTTTTTTAGCTTTGATTGATTGATTTTTAGATTGATTTATTTATATTTAGCCTTTTTTATAAAATACCTTATAAATGCTTGATGCTCTTTCATTGATCCATTAAAAGATTTAAGATCTATTTAATTTATTTATCGGTAGATTAACTTAGATTGATTGATTGATTTTTTTTATATTTAATTGATCAATCGGTGGATTTATTTGATTGATGATTGATTGATTGATTTGATTTGATTTGATTGATTGATTGTTAGGGAGGAGCTTGAAGCTAAAGGGATGTACCTACCTCCACAGAAGCAGAAGGATTCACATTTCGACAGTAATTGTATCACCCCTGGGACACCTTTCATGGCAAGGTGAGATATTATTTTCGACTCCTTATCTTTATTATCACACGGGAGGGTTCATTTTTTATTTTTGAGAGTTTAAGGTTTTTGTGGATTTTTAGAACTTTGAGAGGTCATTAGAGGTGATTAGTATCCAAGTTTATTTTATTTTTGGAAAATAGAACCCTGATTAGGCGTGCTGTCTTATAATTGGAAGATTTGAACCCAAAATGTAGGCATGGACCCCCCTCCCCTTCATCAAATAGGACATTTCTACCATTTCTTTAAATATGTATTTTTTTGTTTAACTTATGACAGACAATAAATAAATGTACATCTTGTAAAATTTTCCATAATTTATATTTCAGATTATCAGTTTGTTTGATGTACTATGTTCACGATCGGCTTAACAATGACCCTGCTTGGAAGAATGTAAAAGGTAGAATTGTCTGTTTTTAATGGTTGTTATCATTTTCATGATGTTCATTTTCGTTGGAAATCAACCAAAACCTGTTTGGATTGGGAGAGAAGGCCAGTGGAAGGATATAATAAATTATATGCCCTTTGATTTTTCAGACATAAGAAAGGTTGAAATTCCTATATTATGTCTAAGTCTATTCAAGGATTGATTATTATTGTATTATTATTAATGGTCGGAATATATTTTAGATTCAGTCTTTTATAAAGTTATTTGTATTTTTTTTTTTTTTTTATTACTTTCAGTACTTATCCCCAGTAATTATATGATTTAATTTTCTCCAAACAAAATTCTCGGCGGACCCTCATTTCAAGGATGACTTCAGTAATTCTTTTTTCGAGCTAACATTTTAGAATTGTGGATATCGATATCAATGCTTGATCTTCTTTTTTTATTAATCCTCAGACTTACGTTAATATCCGGAAATTTGTCTTAACTTCAACCAATCAGATTGTTGAATTTAGAAACCGAACAGTCAATCAGAAGCCAAGAAGTTATTTTTTTTTGGCGCGCTTTTAATGAGAGCTATCATTGGCTCGAAAAAAAAGTGGGGATATCCAAAACAGAGAACTATGTAGAAAATCAAGAGGGTCGACAGTTGATCCAGAGATTTAGCAATCAGGAGTACTCAATACAATGGTATCCAATACAAGAGTTTTTATCTCTGATCTGATTTCAATCAATCAATTAAGTTATTATTTATTTAGTTATTCTCTCTGATGCTAATGTGCCTGGAGAGGGAGAACACAAGATCATGGATTTCATCAGGAAACAGAGATCTCAGCCTGATCATGATCCTAATACACAGGTAGAAGATCAAAAATATCCTAATAACAGATAGAAGATCATTAAGCTCCTAATACACAGTTAGAAGATCAATAAGATCCTATTTCACAGTTAAAAGATCAATAAGATCCTATTACACAGTGCAGGTAGAAGATCAATAATATCCTAATAACAGGTACAAGATCATTAAGATCCTAATACTCGGTAGAAGATTAATAAGATAATAATGCACAGGTTGAAGATCATGAATATTCTAATATAGGTTGAATATTAATTCAATAAGATCCTAATACACAGGTAGAAGATCATTATGATCCTAAAACGTAGGTAGAAGATCCATCTATCTATCTATCCATCAGCCATCTATCCATTTATCCATCTATCTAGCATGTGCTATGTGGTGCGGACGCAGATCTAATAATGCTCGGGCTTGCGACTCATGAACCTAACTTTACAATTATCAGGTTTAACACTTTCATATTTTATATATACTTTTTAGTATACTTTTATAAACATTCAGGCTACAGGGGTATTTAATAAAAATGAATATCCCTCTCCCCAGGCAGGGGGGGGGGGCGTTCAATAAGTTTATAAATTTTATTTAAAAATCATTCCTCCCTGTGAAAAAAATAAAGTCCCCAGTATATTCGGATTTTCCTTCTCTAAAATAAAGTGCCGAAGAGGGGGAAAAGTTTGTAGCCAAATGCCCAAATTTCGTTTTCCAAATTATTTAAATATAGTCTACTAGTCTACTAGTCTACAAGTCTACAAGTCTACCAGTCTACCAGTCTAACAGTTTACTATAGTCTAGTCTTTAATATTAATCAGTGCAGTCTCAGTTATTCATAGTTTATAAATACAAAGTATGTTCAGGATTCCCTGAAAATCATTTTATGTAAATATATATATTATATAAATATATTCAATTTATTATTTGATCAAAAAAACAGATAAACATCCTCATACACAATTGGTCCATGAAACATTGTGTATTAGGATGAGTATCTGTTTTTTTGATTGAATAATAAATTGAATATTCAAGCTCTCGGAACTCGGGTACACCTGGAATACCTGGAAATTATATAAATAAATATATGCTAACTTGGAAATCCAGATCTTTCTCCTGATATTCCTGATATATATATAGATACCCCTTGATTTTCTGATATATTATAATTTTTTACCACATAAAATTGAATTACAGTATTTTCTAACACTAGGGAGGAATTCAAGCCGAACAAGCCCCGACCCTGTGATCTATGCCGTCAGATGGGTCATGAGATTCACGAGTGTCAGGCCGGTCAAATATTCAATATTAGGATTTCATATTTATCCGGATTTGGTCAGGAATATTCGGATTTGGTCAGGAATTACCGGATTTAGTGTCAAGAGTAATTTTTTTTTATAACAAAAATGTCTTTTTTTCCCTTTGCCTTGAATTTAAAACTTATTTTTCTTAACTTTAAATATTTTTTTTTCTCAAATTTAATTTATTGAATATTGTGGTTTTGAACAGGGTGCTGCTAAACCTCTGGACGGAGAAGATTATGTCGGAGAAGATCAAAAGGAACTTTTTAATCTTTTATCATAATATTTAATACTAGCTGAAAGGCCCGGCGTTGCCCGAGGGAAAAACTGAGAAAAAAAATCCACTCCAATCGGTTCAGCCGTTTGGACGGCTATACGCAACATATATACGAATGTCTTGTTTTATTATATAGATTTAATTTTCAATTTCGTGTGGGACCTCACAAGTTGCTAACGCTAGAGAAAGGATTGAAGTGTTCTGTTCTACAGATCTACGAAGAGCAGAAGTTTATATTTGTCCGTTTATCAGTTCTCAGAGAATATCTCAGGAAACTAAATTATTCAACTTTATTTATTCTAAATTATAAACTTTAAGAGATTGTTTGTTTATACTGTAAATAGGGGAGTTTTGATTGAAACCCACTGTTAACGTGCTTGTGGGGACCCTCCATTGATAAAGTGGCATGTCAGATTCACAACGGTAAAAAGCAGGAATCAAAAAAAGGACTTGCGCATTTTTTGCTTCAGAAACGATGGAAAATTTATCTAAAAAAACCAACCAAGTAAAACTATGTTATCTTCCATATAATTGATTAGACTAAAATTACAAGGCGTTGTATCCTTGTCAAGGGTACCTTTGTAAATCGGACATTCTGCTCTGCAGGAAAAGTCAAAGCTTAAGAAAAGTCTGGAGTAAATAGATGCTTATAATTATAAATACCGAGCCTAGGTAAACGTATTTATACTTATTTAATATTAATTTATTTGCCAAATAGTAAGTAAGTTGGTTATTTATTGTGAGGTATCTTTTTTTAAGATTTAAATCAAGAGCTCACAAATACATTTAAATACATTATATTATTCAATATTAACATTTTTAGAATTAAGTTTTGTTGCAAGATTATGTTTATGTTGTATATTTGGTTGGTTGATCCAGGAGAGATCTTCAGATGCCGAATCTGCCGTTTCCCTACGATTTCGAGCGTGTGATTGACGATTGGGTTTTCATGTGCTTCTTTGTCGGCAATGACTTCCTTCCTCACCTTCCAAGGTAGATTCGGGGGGGGGGGGTCATAGGAGGGGGTTTACAAATATATTTTCTTTTCTCACTTTTCAAGGTAGATTCTGGGGGGGGGGGCACATTGGACAGTTTTAAAAAATGATTCCTTCCTTCCCAAATATGATATACAATTTTATTAACCACCCATGTTTTTCTAGTTTGGAAATAAGAGAGGGGGCGATTGATCGATTGGTAAACCTGTACAAGAAATCTGTGTACAAAACTGGGGTAAGTACAGCTACTATTTTATCATTTACATTGTACAAAAGGGTGTGGGTGACTTGTACAATGTACTCGTTATGTTTTGTGCTGAAATAATTGCTGTATACAAAATATGCTTTGAACATTAATTAGTTCTGATATCTTTTTCTTTACAAGTTATATATTTTATATAAATTTACATTGCCATTTTTATGGTTGGCTTGATGTAGAAGATGTTATTACAGTCGTTTTTATTGTTGTGGTAGTTGGTGGTGGTGTTGTGGTAGTTGGTGGGTGTGTGGGAACATACTCGTTGTCGTTGTCATAAATAACATTCTTGTACCTATCCACAAAAATGCTAGTTTACCAAAGATGCTAGTTCCAACTTTTATTTTTCCTAAAATGTCTTGTAATATGTTATTCCCTCGCAAGTACTGCCTATTAAAGCTCAATTTTGATCACATTATCGAAAAATATTGAAAGTGCAAACCACTGAATTTAAATAATAATTTACAAAAAGATATTCAATATTAATTCTGATTTATGAAATTTTAAGAACTAGATTTGTTCCTTTGTCGCCATTTAAAGCAGAGCAAGGAAAGTCTTTTTTCCCTTATATTCTTCTTGGTTTGGTTCTGTGGTTGTACGCTAATCTCATCCTAAGGAGTAAATATTGTATTGCAGTACACTGTACTGTACTGTAAACAAAAATGTTACTAACAAAAAAGTATTTTCGTACACATGCACTTTGTCTCGGGTTGTAAAGGGTAAAATTTATCTAGAATCTACGCGGAGCCGGCGATTTAAAAGCTTCGACTTGAGATTTAATTTTTTAGACCCAGGTATAAGACTCAATCGTAGACCCAACTAATGAATCAGCTGACGACAGCTTGTGTCATGTGATCGACAGCTGCCAGCTCTTAAACTCAACTTAAGTGATTAGGCCCATTGGAAATAAACTGCCACCTCCAACCATGCAAATCTGCCAAGTACAATATTAAACCGGTTTAATAAACCATATGTAAAATTAGTTGCAACTTGGATTCCAAATTCTAAATTAGTCTAAATGACGGCTTAGACCTGTGTCTTATTTTCCCGATTTTTTTAATCGCGGGCTCAGGATGAATTATCTATTGTTATTTATATATTTGTGACAAGATTTATTGTCTTTAACTGATCACCACGATTTCAATAGAAACTGTATTTTTCTGTGAATTTTTTTGTCTGTCCAATTTTTTCCCCCAATGAAGTAACAATTTGTTGGTAAGATTTCAGACTCTACCAACTATTTCAGATATCCCCGGCTATTATGCGTATTAATTATTTTCGGATATTTACGCATACCTAGATAAATAGAAGAAGTTCTGTTCAAGTTCCCCTGGGAATTCTAAAGTTAAAACGCATTTATTATTCTGGATTAAATCCGGCAGTTACAAGGATTCATTCTTTTATTCAACTTATACCCATCCACTCAGATCTTACACACATCGATTTTTTAGAGAGAAAAAAGTCGATTTTTGTTGAAAAAAAATCAATTTTTTTTTGTATTAAATAGTTTGAATTATCAGCACTGTTTTTAAATCAGGGGCATATATTTTCCTCTCACACATGCAAAAAAAGGTTTTTTTAAAAAGAAAGAATTGGGAATATTGCAATTAAAGCCGCAATCAAAACCGTTTAAGTTTTTAGGAAGAGGAACATTTTTTGGGGGGATTGGTAAATGACTTTTTTTGTCAAAAAATTACTCAGATTATTTTTTTGAAAATATACACCCCTGTGAATGATAATAAAAACCACCTGACTTGCCAACCGTTCTATGGCATCAAAATTTACATCTCTTATATCTCTCAGTAGTCGATCAGCTGGGCTGCGTTCAACCCTCCTTAAATACAACAATTAGTAATTGACTATTTATCCACACTTCTGTTTATTTGTGCTTACTTGATACTTACTTTCAATTACTTACAGTTATTGTCCTTTACATTTAAATATTTTTTTTCCGCTTCTCATTTTTTGTTGATCTTTTAAATCAATTACTGCATTTGTTCATTTCTTTGTTTATGTTTTAAAAGTTATTCAATATT
Source organism: Eurytemora carolleeae (assembly GCF_000591075.1). Taxonomy (NCBI): domain Eukaryota; kingdom Metazoa; phylum Arthropoda; class Copepoda; order Calanoida; family Temoridae; genus Eurytemora; species Eurytemora carolleeae. The sequence continues at coordinate 409,146 of NW_019396344.1, read as the reverse complement.
TTTTCCTTTTAAATTGTCAGCCCCTCCCAGCCCCTTCTGAAAGCCCCTTAAGAAAGTGCCCCCCTCCTACCTGACTGCCCCTGAAGGGTGCACTGGCGCCTGAGTTGGCCCTGAACTAGTAGCCCCTTGTGTAGTGCCTGAAGCACTGCTATTACTGTAGTATCCCTGGCTGTAAGTACTGCTACTTGGCATCTCATAATTGCTAAACAAAAACGGAAAAATTATCCAGTGGCCGAATTTAATGAATTTGAGCCCCGTCTCAAATCCCCCCAAAACCGGCTTAAATTGAGCGCGGCTTAAATCTTGAAAAATAAAATACAAAGTGGAACCAACCATATTTGAGCCCCCCGACTCAAATTTAAACCTCGGCTCAAATACTAAAAATTCGGCCTCATGATTATTTATTTCATTTGAAAAATACCTGTCAGATTTTTTCATTGCAGCTTGAAGTTTTCTGGGAGATAGGATTAGGCTTTTCGAATTTCTAAACAATACGCTAATAATTAACACTTAAAATTTAAATTTTCGAAATCCCAAGATCATTTCTATCCTATGTTAATTTTCATAATGAATAGTTGTATTTTTCTGAGATCAAAGACAGTTTTGAAATTCTCATGTTTATTCGGACTCCTTGTTTTTGTTCTTACATTATAAAATACCAATATAGCCAAAATTTTGCAAAAAAAAGTCAATGTTTGCGGAGATTTTGGATGCCTTACCTCATTTTACTGGTTTTTGTCGAAGCCTCGGAAGATTTCTCTGTATTTCTGTTCTCTAAAAAATTGTAAAATTGTAAAATTGGAATAAACACTGAGTGCTTAAGTTGGGAAAAGTCCCCCTTTCCAACAGAGCCACTTCTGTCATTGGGCTTAATATGAGAGTGGGATTGGGGGGGGGGGGGGGGGGGGGGGGGGGAGGAAGGTTCTGGCCCAATGAAGGACAAGAGAAAAAATATCTTGTTAAGAAGCTTAAATCCAAATTTAGACTAACCTTGGGTATTTGATGAAACACTTTTCCCTTCGTAATGAGAACGACCTACATCTTCTGTTTTTACAGCACTAGATAAATATAAAATATTATTTATTAAGCGATAAAATCATTGAAACAACCAGATATTTCTTATTATTCAAACAGTAAATTTTGTCAATTTTCTAAGTGGTCTAGCATTTAGTTTTTTTTTAAAATAAACTTTCTAGAGCTTTTTATAGATATAATCTGCTTTTTTAACCACTGACCTGTTATATATCTAGTATTCTCACCTATTATATCCAGTATTCTGACCTGTTATATCTATTATTCTGACCTACAGAGCGTCCTATATCATATTAGATTATCTCCAAGCTTTAACACCAAAATATGCACATAAATCTCAAAAACCTAGTATTTTCTGCATGCAAATCTTTGTATTAGCAATATACAATGTTTTAAATGATTAGTTCCAGAAATCGCAATTTAAAGCTAAAACACGATATAATATGATGTGGGACACCTTGTATTATATCCGGTATTCTGATCTATTATATCCTGTATTCTGATCTATTATATCCTGTATTCGGACCTATTGTATCCACTATTATGACCTAATAAATCCAGTATTCTGACCTGTTGTATATCTATTATTCTGACCTGTTGTATATCTAGTATTCTGACCTATTATATCCAGTTTCATGACCTATAATCTCCAGTATTCTGACCTATTATATTACCAGTATTCTGACATATTATATATCCACTATTCTGACCTATAAAATATCCAATATTCTGACTGATTATATATCCAGTATTCTGACCTATGATATCCAATATTCTGACCTTTTTTATCCAGTATTCTGACCTATTATATCCAGTATTCTGACCTATTATATCCAGTTTTCTGACCTATTATATCCAGTATTCTGACCTTTTTTATCCAGTATTCTGACCTATTATATCCAGTATTCTGACCTATTATATCCAGTATTCTGACCTATTATATCCAGTATTCTGACCTATTATATCCAGTATTCTGACCTATTATTACCAGTATTCTGACCTATTATATCCAGTATTCTGACCTATTATGTCCAGTATTCTGACCTATTATATCCAATATTCTGACCTATTATATCCAGTATTCTGACCTATTATATCCAGTATGAACTGAATGATGGTTTGTAGTATCCAAGGATTCTTCTGATGATGTATCAGGAGAACTGATTGTACTGAAATAAAAATACAAAATATATTTTTTTCTGTTTAAAATAAGAAATGAATGTGATAATTTATTTTTAATAAATCTTATGGAGTTTTGACCGAAAAAAAACTCTACATTAGAAAAATGACTAACAAAACATGTCAAAAGATAAAAGTAAGTCAATGATTTCGGATCTAAGTGTCAAAAAGTTGGCAGAAAAGATGACATCTTATGTGTTAGGTGTTCTCTGAAGTACAGCTAACTAACGTTAGGTCTGGACTTTTTTGACAATTTTTTTTTACCAAACAGATATCTACTTCAAAGCCCAATCTTACTGTGTCAACACAGTTTTGTGTCATAATCATAGAAATTTAAACTTTTTCTTAATAATTCTAATTGTTTTGTATTTCAAGTTTTTAATTTTATTATTTTTTGTAGACATGCACCTCTCTTGTCAAATGTAATTTTATATTTATTTTGTATAAAAAGTGAAAAAGCATCAAAGGATTTCTAACATTTCATATTAGATAGATACCTATCTGTCACATGAGAAACTAGGTTGTTCGTAATTTTAATGAGATGTTGAATTTAGAAAATCATCGAATGAGGGAACAGGGCTGGTATAAATTCAGTAAAGCAATCCCAATCCCTGACTGCTCTAGATATGAGCAGCAACATTTTAAAGCGAATATAGAATTGAGGCTCTGGTGTCAACTAATGATTTTTTAGACACACTTTATATTTCTATTTTTGTTTCAACATTAAAATTTAAATTCTAAAAACTTTTGTTTCTATAAAACTGCTAAAATTCAAATTAAGTCTTTGTTTTAGTTCGCAATTAGAACTCTCAGAAATATTTGTATAACAAAGTAAACCAGTAAAATATACCTTTTAAAATGCAAACAACATACTTTCTAATGTGGGGTGTGAAGTTGATTTAAGAGTGAACGATTAAGAACTGTTTTTATTGCGCTTATCTTTGAACTAACGTAAATATGATGAATTAAAAATAACTTGATATACTTCACTAATAATTGATGTTCAAACTTGAACTGTGACTTTATTGCGTTGAAACTGTTAACTTTATTAATATTTTCAGTGTTGGAACACGATTATTTTAAATATAAATTTAATCAGATCGCATATTATTTTTTTTTTACATTGAAACCAATAAAGCAACCATTTTTTTCTTTTTTTTTGATATTTTACAATATTTTATCGATTTCGATTTTTGTTATGGTTTTGCGTTTAAACCAATAGAATCAAGTTTTATGATGATGCTTAATAATTGTCATGCAATTCTACTTTTTTCTGAATTTAACCGCGACCAGATCTAGATTTAAGAAACCTGTGTAGCAGGAATATTGACACCCTCTCACTCCCCCGTGGCCCCTCCCCCAACCTTAATTTTCGTGTGTTTTATTTTAACTTTTATTATTCTTCCCCAAAACCCAAAATTACAATTTCTGTAATGGTAGGTGTTGGTACAAATAATGTGGGGGGGGGCACAAAGGAGTATCAGGGGGGGGTCATCAAAATTGAGTTTACACCATAAACCTCTTATTCGTACTCCCTACTGTGTGTGTAGGGGGAGAGAGGTCTTAATTGATTTTGCCATTGAGCGTTCATAGAGCTTCTTAAACTCGGTAGTATTAGATGATTTAAATTTATTTTGAATTTTAAAAACAATTTTCAGTATTTCACCCTTCATAAAGACATTAACTTTATACCAAAGTGATTTTTCACAAAAGATAATTTCATCTAAAAACATACCACCATTTTGGCGCATTCTAGTGTCATCCCCACAATTTATGGTTGTGCTAAGCATTTCATTCGTTTTTTTGTGGCATGTTTTTGACAGCATCATTATGCCAGAAAATTCCTTCATTGTGGAATGTGGATCACGTTGTAATTTTATTTTGGCCCAAGTCTATTAGAATCAAAAGTTGAAATAATCAAATATAAAAAAATCTGAGTTTGTAAAAACTCGCTTACCCTTCATTTATCTGGTCCAGTTTGTTGGTTTGATTCACCTGAACAAAATCGATTAAAAAAATCGCCAAACATTTAAAAAAAATAGTTTATCAGTTTGTTCGATGAGAAACTGTGTTACATTCTGATTAATTGAACTTTTGGTGTTAAATCTTCTTATTAACATAAAGGTTCAGATGTTCAAAGAATGTGAATGTGTAACTAAATACTACTAAAGCATAAATGTAAAATGTAATAACATTTTTAGAAGTTTTGAATTCAACTATGTATTTAAATGACATATTTATTTTAAGATTAAGATTTAAAAAAAGATTAAATATTGATTTTACAGTTTTCGTCTGAATATTTAACTCAATGAATCCTATAAAGTTTCCAAGGCCATGATTTTAATGTTTTAAAGAAGTTGTATTTAAGCAAAGTTAAATGATTGTTTTGTCACACTTACTTTATAAAGATTTGATGGGAGGGTTAGTTTAGACCAGTCAAAAGAAAAGTCCTTGTATGTATATCCATTTTTTTCATAACACCGATGGAACAAATCCTAAAGAATTTTATAGATTTTATAGTAATCCATAAACCTTCCATAGGGTCACTTAAGGTCCCACAACAAATTTGGGCCCGATCACTTTAGTCGTTTTGACGTTTATCGGTTACAAACAAACAAACAAGCAGACAGACAAGCAAAGTATGTTTATAGATTGTGTTGTAACAAGTACAGGGACAAATTTTAAAGTTAATTTTGAATAGGAGCGCCTTAGTATGAAATCGGCAATGCACCAACAACGTCATGTCTATTTCTCACAAGCATTTTTGAAAGTATTTGCCGAAGTTCTTTGCCCAGGAACTTATGGTAACCCAATGAATAAAAAGATGGTCTTGCACAACAATATAAAGAATATGGGAAGGTATTGATATTTTGGTTCACTTCTAGATAATATGCGCCTAGCTTATCCAAATCCAGAAATCATAATTTGACCAAAAATATTTGATAAAATGGCTAACACCAAAAAAAAATCTGGAAAGAATTTAACATTTAAAAAAACTTATTCTAGAAAAATACTGGCTTAGATTATAAATGACAATAAATACAGTACCCTAACGTGTATGAAATATCTCTGTATGGAATACCTAAGTATGACTGAAGTGTAAAATCATGCAGCGGAATTAATGCAATTCAAAGCAAATGAGAATTTTAATTTGAGGTTTTTTCCATTGTTACCTAAATTGGGTAAAACATACATTCTGAACGTGTAACTGTAAACTATCATTATTGACACTTGACGATGCCGAAATTTCAGTCCGCCTTCCCTTTTAAAACTGTCATTAAAAACTAATTGAACTTTGTGGAACGTTTTCTTGTGATTTCTAGTTTGTAACTCAGATCCATTTTGTTTACAAACCATGTAAAATCATGTCCTCACCTCAAAAAAAATATTCCACAAAAATTAATTCAAATGCATGCAACTCGTTTTTTAGGAAAGATTGATATGTACCGTGTGCAATTCTGCATTCTTAGCATGCGAACATGGAAACCTTATGTTAAAGAAGATATCTTACAAAAACCTTTAAACCTTTGAACCAACTTAAGTTTTAAGTATTTAATATTAAGTTCTTTTGGATTTTTCATCTGTGTTTCAAATTAGAGACTGGTTTCTTCTAGATAATCACTTTATTATTAACAAATCAAAAATTATTGTTGTTTTATGTTTAAAGGTAGAAAAAGACATTTTTTTCAAAATATGAGTTACTCAGCTTTAAGGGACTGTGAGAATTATTTCAAAGATCACAACTGTACTAGTGATACCTTTATGTTGTTAATAATGTGGAAGATATCGTCATTTCTCTGATAATTCCTATATGTTTTCCTGCTCAAAAGGTTACGTGAAATTACGCTTACAGTCCCTTCATACTTGATAAATATCAAGGTATGTTCTTTCATTCACGCCCCCCCCCCCCCCCCCCC
>NW_019396344.1:302794-402771 GCF_000591075.1 Eurytemora carolleeae | reverse complement strand
TGGTCATAAATAACGATGGTTGACGTTTTATATTTAATTTCTAGTATGTATTACCTGCCAAGGCAAGCTTCCATTAATGAAGTATAAGAGCATATATGCTGAATATCAATTAAATGGTTTTAATAAAGAAAAAGGAAACCATTATTAAAAGCTGGTATTTTGATATTTTCATTAAACCCCGATAATATTAATACTTTTTAAACCCCGATAATATTAATACTTTATACCAGCTTTTTTTAAAGAAATAAGACAAAAACTAGAAAAAGACACACTTTATTGAAGTTACTATTATGAAAATATTGGCATATTCTAATCTGGCAACTTCTTCATTTGTTTTTCTTCAGACTAGGGTTTAAAAATATTACCATTTATACTTGGACATGTCATTTTAGGAATGAAAATGTCACTTCAAATTTTCAAAGTTATTGATGATATAACTTAAGATGAAATATGACTTATTAATTCGTCATTTGTGAAAGGTTTATTTAAAACACATTTTTAATTCCTATTGACTCTAAATCATCTCTCCTGCTCTGAGCCTTCCCCATATGCGCATTAACAGACATGTACCTTAACCCAAGAAACATACTTAATAGTTTTTTAGAGCACCAGACCACTTTCATATTTTAGTTTTTAACTGTTGTGCTGAAAGTCTGCCATTTTCATGCATTCTCAAATTTTGTCGAATTTTTCTTATGGAATTGGCGCATTTCAAAATTTTTCAATTTGATTGCCCATAAACCCATCCTTATGAAAAATTTAAAAAAGGTTCGAATATTTGTCATAAAATGATTAGATAAGAATAATTGTAACTAACCTTGCTGTTCCTGTCATTATTTTAGAGTCTTCAAATGGCAGATGATCACCTGAAAATATTTTACTCAAAGCTTTTTTACCAGTGACCCTCTAAGGGACTGTAGTCAGAATTTTTAAAGTGTAAATGCCCCTCGGCAACTTAATAAACCAATACTTAGGATCCGGATGCTCAACATTTTGACTTCCCGGATCCAGATCTGTGAAAATATAGAGATCATATATATCCGAATCCAAGGGGGAAATACCAATCACAACCTGCTTAAATTTAACTTTTTGCTTTTTAAGCACAAATCTATAAACTAATGAGCGATTATTAAAATTTTCACAATCTCCGAATGGCATTGAGTTTCAGCATAAAAACAAGCGCGAAAAAAGTTAGAACATTTTTCAGTTGTTCAAAAAATCCGTGAATCTGTAAAGAATATCCAGTACCTGGATTCGGATCCACTTCATAATAAAAAGGATTCTAAGCACTTAATTGAAATCCTAAGCATTGAATAAAGTCTAATTTGTCCCACCTGACAGTACACATAATCTGGTTTCTGGGAAAATGTTAACCCTTTAGAGTAGCGAAGAAATTCTTGATACTGGGTCGGGCATCCCTAAATTGATTTTGTTAACGTCTTGAAGTGTCAGCTTCTTCAAATAAAAAGTCGAGAATTGTTGCTATTTTTTATCCTACAAAGCCCCACAAAAAGTCTATTTTTTTATTCCAGCTTATTTAAAAAAAGTAGAAACATTGAAATGTAAAATTTAATTAAGATTACTGTCCATTTGAGACTTAAGAGATTTATTTCTACAATTCCAAATAATGATTTCAATATTCTTTCACAAAGTTTAATTGAAATTTGACAAAACATTTTTTTTTTGATAAATTTAATTCCTCGTTTTGTTCTCTTATTTCCATCTTTAATAGTTTTTTTTAGCTAATCACCTGGCAGAGAAGTTCTGGTGTATATTTCATTTTTGTATTTTTTATTCGTTTATATTTTTCTTTCATGGTTGATGTGAAAATTCCCTGAAAAAAAAAATATCAAATTCAAATTTGAAATTATCAGAGCTGGAAACTTAAGAATTGTGAATATCGAGATCAATGCTTAAGTCCATCTTTTTTATTCTTAAGATTATTTCAATCTGTAGTCTGTGTCCAGGAAAGTGTATAAAAATCAACCAATCAGAGTGGCATATGCAGAATCTCAAACAGCGATCAGAAGTCAGGAAATTAGAAATTTTGCGCGCCATTTAATGAGAGAATCCGGTAGTGATATTAAAAAGAGCGAATTTAACAGAAATCTAAAGAGTCCACAGTGGATATTCAGATTGCGTTATTGGTATTAATGTTATCCAATTCTAAAATTGCAGCTCTGAACTGGGCTCATCATTCATCCATCTCTTATTTTATCCTTTTTGTCAACTTGATCCATCGAAAGGGGAAGGTTGACTCTTTAGATAACAATTGGAGTGCACATACATTTGATTGAAATTTTGCCCTTTAGATCTGGATCCTAAGCACTGATTTTGAATTTCTGAAACTAAATTTGTTTACATTTTTTTAATTAGAAAGATTAGAATTTGAATATCATCTTTATATGAGGGCTATGCTGAAAAGTAATATCAAATACATTCTGGACCTTAAACAAAATATTGTGCGATCAAAAAAATGTTTTTGTTTGTTTCCGTGGGAGGGGGGGGGTAAGTCTCACAGAGTAGAGTTTTACAAATAGAGGAGTTAACCTACAGAGTAGAGTTAATCATAAGACACACATTTTAAATATAAAAATTGATTTAAAAAAAATGATTCATAGTCAGGGCTACGGCCTTACCATTTTTGGTTGTTTTAAGTAACCCTGAATTTATTTATTTATTGAGTAGCATGTCCCATTCACACCCACCTTGAAAGGTCAAAGATTATATATATTTCCATATTTTTTGGCAATATAAATAGGTTGTTGGGTAAAAGGGATTTCTACGTCATATTTAAGTAGACAAAGATTTAATCTAATTTTGTCAAATCTTTTTCATGTTATTTGATTAAAAAGTGTTAAATTTTAGCCATTTTATTTTTGATTTCACTAATTTGAGCAATGTGCATAGTTTTTGGTGAAAGGAGTTTCATATATGTGGAAACAAAATCAACATATGGGTTTTTTACCATTCGTGTTAATGTAAGGAACAGCAAGTCCAAAGTCGATCATGTGAATCATGTTAAAGTTATCTCCGTCCTTCAGCCCAAGCACAAAGTTTTCAGGTTTTATGTCTCTGAAATAGATAGAAGTAAATAAAAATAAAAAATTTATAAAAATTTGTGTTTTGAAATAACTAAATTACAGAATGTTTCTCAGATTTGAACCTGAATAAGATTATTTATGACTTTTAAGCCTATTTCTTCCTTTTGGGTAGAAAATTTTATTTTTTCTCTTAAAATGTTATTAATATTTTACCTATACATAATTCCTTTGTTATGCAGGAATTCAACCCGGTCTAAAACCTAAAATCATTAAGTAGTTTTTCATCTAGGACAGAACATAATCGGTCCACATGTTGATGGTCACATGACCCTTTGTAGTTGATTTAAATGGTTGAATGAAAAAAACTGTGACTTTTTCAATTGTTTGAAGTCTTTCACGTTTAACAGAAAAATCAACGAAAATTGTTAATTGGAACACGATACAAAAAATAGTGTCTTGAAAATTAACAGGCGACAGCGAAAGCTGAGTAAGCTTAGCTTATAGGGTCCATTTAATTTAGATTCAAATATCCTTTGAAAAAATAGATCTTGCATTGAAACATTTGAGATGTTTTGGAGAGAAAAAGGATTTTTAACAGTTCTGGGTCAATGTTTTGCCCCTCAGATTATTCGCGCACTGGATCCGCTTAGTTTTGCGGATCCAGAAAGCCGAATTGATGAGGATTCAGATCTTAAGCACTGACTGAATTTGTTAAAAAACTACAAAGTCTTCTTAAAAAACAGTTACAAGAAACGATAAATGAAAGAACGGAATATTTAAAATTTTATTTTTACCTGAAACGCAATCATTGTCGTTGTTTTTAATGAAAACTTTCCCCCACAATATTGAAAAAGATCTTCAAGGTTTGGCCCAAGAAGTTCCATCACCAAGCACTCAATCTTAAAATGAAGTTTTCATGGATCTGTGTTTTCAGAATCACAACCCCTCCCCCCCTTTAATTTTTTGATAAAATGGAAAAAAGGTTTCTTTATCCTTTTTGATACTTTTTCCATTAAAATTTAGTTATTTTTCCTTAAAAATAATTTCCTCAATGCCGCAACAATATAATTACAGTGAATTGGTCTTCTGAAGTAATTGAGAAATAGCTCAATTTGTATCTTGTATTTTTCTACTTATTTGTTAAAGAATCCAATATTTATGAGAACATTTCGGTGAAATATAGAAAAGTCTGAAAAGCAAGGCACCTAAATTATTTTATGCATTTTGTTCAAGACTAGCAAGGCCCAAATTATCAAAAATGCATTGGAAATATCAGCAATGTCAAAATTAATTAAAAATCATTAAAAATCATCTTGCAATTCTGGGGTGATCTTTTACTTATAAACCCATAAGAAAAAAGTAAAAAAAAATTCCCTCAGCTCAGCTGGGAATATGTGGGTTTCAGGATATGTTCACCATAGATTAAAAAGAGGCCACCCAGGGCATAAAAGAAGTTAATGCGAGCATTTTTTTACCTTATGGCAGCTTCCAAAATATAAGAGTTCTGGAAACCCCTTTGCTTTACCTAGAAAATGCAAATTTTCCTTCATTAAATGTATGTTGTCTTTTGATTTTTTAATGAGTCGGCTAAAATGAAATTAATAAGAAGATTTGGATTGAACTAAATTAGGTAAAGCCAATATTTCTTAGTAGAGTAATCAAGTAATGGTTGCTGCGACAGATTTAAAAAAGAAAATGTTTAGTTTTTAAAATGTTCTTCATACATACTTGTGTTCAATATATTTTTAAAATCTTAAAATCATTAATTAAAGGGACTGCAACCGTAATTTCAACTGACCCTCCATGAAAAGATCAACTGTACCCTTGAAACCTTAATTTAATCAATAAAATTCGGCAGTTTTTCCAAGTAAGAAAGTGTTCTATTCTGATAATTCCTGTATATTGTCTTGCAGCAGAAATGTTCATTTTTTTAGAGAAACCACTATTAAAAATGTCCATTTTTCAGATTTTACACATTGACATCTAATTTATATTTGACATCTAATTCGTATTTGACATTTAGTTCGTATTTGACATCTAATTGGTCGTTGACATTAAATTCGTATTTGACATCTAATTCGTCTTTGACATCTAATTCGTACTTTGGTATATAATTTGTATTTGACATCTAATTCCTATTTGACGCCTGATTCATATTTGACATCTAATTCCTATTTGACATCTAATTCCTATTTGACATCTAATTTGTATTTGAAATCTAATTCGTATTTGACATCTAGTTTGTATTTGAAATCTAATTCCTATTTGACATCTAGTTCGTGTTTGAAATCTAAATCGTCTTTAACATCTAATTTGTATTTGACATCTAGTTCGTATTTGACATCTAATTCATATTTGACATCTAATTCGCATTTGACATCTAATTAGTATTTGACATCTAGTTCGTATTTGACATTAAATTCATATTTGACATCTAATTCGTATTTGACATTTAATTCGTATTTGACATTTAATTTGTATTTGACATCTAATTCGTATTTAACATCTAGTTCGTATTTGACATCTAATTCATATTTGACATCTAATTCGTATTTGACATCTAATTCGTATTTGACATATACTTCGTATGTGACATCTAGTTCGTATTTGACATCTAATTCGTATTAGATCAAAGCTTTAAAAGAAACTAGTGTGAATCTGGCATTATCATATGCTTTTAGGGTTGCTTGAGATTACACTTACCAAGCCCCCTGAATGTTTCATTTCATAACTTGTTAATTTCTTGATGAATTTGATTTAAATTATAATCTTTGTTTTAAAGTCTTCAAAAGAAATATTGTTTAAATTAAGTTTTTTTACCGTTGGCATGAACTCTCTTTAATATTTCATATTCTTGCTTGAGACAAATTATTTTCTTTTTATCGCTGGTTGTTCTTTCCAGCTTGATTGCAACCCTAGAATATTATATTTTACATTGATATTATTCTCTCCAGCTTGATTGCAACCCTAGAATATTATATTTTACATTGATATTATTCTCTCCAGCTTGATTACAACCCTAGAATATTATTTTATATATTGATATTATTTTCTCCAGCTTGATTACAACCCAAGAATATTATTTTATATATTAATATCATTCTCTCCAGCTTGATTACCACCTTAGAATATTATATTTTACATTGATATAATTCTCTCCAGCTTGATTACAACCCTAGAATATTATTTTACATTGATATTATTCTCTCCAGCTTGATTACACCCCTAGAATATTATTTTATATATTATTATTATTCTCTCCAGCTTGATTGCAACCCTAGAATGTTATATTTTACATTGATATTATTCTCTCCAGCTTGATTACAACCCTAGAATATTATTTTATATATTGATATTATTTCCCTTTAATCAACAGTATTGAATTCACAGAAGTTGTAGATTAACACTTTCTCTACATCTAAAGCTAAATTTCCAATATCTAACCGGATTTATTAGCATTTATCGCATTTAATTTATACATACATTCAAAACTAGAGGAGCTACGAGGTCACAAGGTCGTACCAGTAGTGTCGCATAAATTTGATCTAGTTTACGCAGGGAACTTAGGAGAACATTGCATTTGGGAAAATAAGCATAACTTTCTAAACACCATTCTACATAATAACAAAACTTTTGATTTTAAAACTAGCTTGGGAACCCAGCGTTGCCCAGATTACTTCCGCCATTTGCCCGTGCTTGGTCATAAATAACGATTTTAGCTATTTTTCCATATAAACGTTAACCCACTCAAGTTATAATCTCAAAACCAAGCTAAGAACATTTTCGTGGTTTTTCCCATTTTCTGATTTATAAACGGACAACCAAACAGAGATTACTACTATAAATATATACTTTTTTTTTGTTTTCACGTGCATTCCAAGCCGAACTTCGCCAAAGTTTCCAGAGCCTATACTTTTACCCACAATCCTAAAACATACAAACAAGGAAAATTAGATACCCATTCATCTTTCCTCACTAAGTCATTAGTTAAAGAGACTGAAGACGACCTTTCATACAAAGTTAGCAAATTTCCAGTTGACAACGATACCCAGCTTTGTCTGATCAAGTATGAATTATTATATAATTGTTTTTTTTTATCAGAAAAACGTCGTTCTCTTTCACATCACATATTTAATCATTTAAAGGTTTCAAGGGTACCGTTGTAAATCGGGCATTGCCAGATTTGCATGAAGGCTCAACTTGAAATTATTCCCCTGTTATCACAAATAATAATAAAAAGTATGTTTTTAAAATGTTAATAAGATTATGCCCTCCTCCAAGCAAGGACATCTCCTGATATTGCATATTGAAATTATATATAGTAAATACGTCTATAAGATGATTACATATTACACAAAAATGAGAATTCGGTATTATTTTGATCAAATATGAAATTTCAAGAGACGTACCTCAAATTTAAAACTGTATTTTTCTAAAATATTTAATACTTACTGAAGTGCTCGGCGTTGCCTGTGGATTTGTTTTAAATCGAATTTTGAAAAAAAATCTGTTTTAAAAAAGATTGATTTTTGAAGAAAAAAAAATACTTAAGAATATATAGATGAGCGAAGAGCTTTATTATGAAGAAGATTATAATGAGGAAGATTGTAATTTTTATAGCTATTATCTTTGCTGCATAAATTAACAGTGAAACCTCAAAAATATCTTCTTAATGGTTGCTAATGCAAAGTTTAAAACGGTGCCATTGTGTATTCAACTCTTAAAATAGAAGGACACTGGATGTCTTTATAAAGGGACTGTTACCTGTAGTTGTCCCCAACTCTTTTATCTTGAGACAGCTTCTCACTGTTACAAGCATTAATTTCCATCAAAGGGGAAAAAAAACAAAAAACGGGATCTTACTCCATTTAATTATATTTATCATGAAATAAAATATTAGATAATTTTCTTATTTTTGATTGAATTTTTTTTATTTCAAAGTTTGGAAATAAATTGCCTTAATCTGTGTTTTGAAAGACCTTTTTTTGCCATTATACTTAGGCTGCGATACTTCTGAAATTTGTTAATTTATTAGAAACTAGCTTGAGAACCCAGCGTTGCTGCTCAGGGTACTCATAGTTACTCCCGCCGTTTACCCGCATTTTGTTTGTAAATTATGATTTTAGCTATTTTCCCTATGAAAATTGAGCAACTCAACTTGGAATCTCAAATCCAAGCTAAGACCATTCCCGTGGTTCTCTCGAATTCCCTAATTTAAATTTGAGTCTAATCGTTCCAGGGGTTCATCAGGTATGATTGGACATTAATTAATTTTTCAGATTTGTGGGATTTAATAAAAAAATTTGTGGGATTTAATAAAAAAAATTAAAAAAAGCAGGGTTTCATATATTTTTTTTTTTTAACAATTAAATACTTATTTGAATTAAACGAAATAATAATTATTTCGATCACTCTTCTCGCCTCTTTCCTTAACCTTACCTTGCCCCTTCACCCTCAAAAACAACGAATATCAAAATCGATTAAAAAAAAAAATAAAAAAATGTAAAAATCACAAGAATATAAACAAACAAAAAGATTATTCAAAATAAAAATTTGGACTGTCAAATGGACATAAGGGAAAAGAACTCAGATTATGAGATGGAAAAAAGATAATTTGCAAATATTCACTTTCTAAAAAAATGTTCTTAATATTCACACATCTACACAGTTTGTTTTTAATCTTTGTGAAGAAACAATCTCAAGGAATAATAATTGTCTAAAAACATTTTTATAAAATTATTAAAAATATCCAAATGTATGTGTAAGTCTTCCAAGTTAGAGAGCACTTTTACACTGAGGATATATCTTAGGAAGCCTTAGAGTTAGTACTATATAGGCCTAGCATTTTTTATTCTTTTCAAACTTTGTAGTATAAGAGATATTTAGGATAGGAGTAGCCTATACATATATTTAAAATTTGCCTAATTAATTCTTGTAAAATTAATATTTGGGACTGGAACTGTGTGGGTTTTTTATTTTCTTTTTTGTGTTTCTTTAGTTTAAATAATATTTTTTTTATACCAAAAATACGCCTTTTTGGTCTTGTCAGTAAACACTTCACACACTAAAACCGGGTCCATTGGTTGCATTTCTTTTTTCAGTTTTTGCAAAGAAACCCAAAGCAAACAAATCTTTTAATTACAGATTGTCATAGAGCTGTCCATTTTATATTGATGTTTTTTTTTGCAATAATTGCAACAACTCTGCCTATGGCAATTTGCGATAAAAGTTGTTCCATAGATGTATATGTATTTGTTAATTGTTTTTTTTTCTGCTCTGTATGCTTGCAAAAGTACTGTAAGATATATGAAACCTTTTCGATATCTTTATTTGAAATGTCTACTGGTATTGGAATAGATTAGAATTTTGATATTATTGGTTTTAACTGGTTCAATAGATATTTTTCAATAATTATTTACTTTGTGGGAATAAATCGGAGGAATGCAGGATTTTTACAAAATTTTAAACTTAAAAGAACTATGTATCGTGGACATTTTCTTTAAAGGGAGTTTGAGTGTAATCTTAAGTGACCGTTCATGGCAAGTTGGCAGAGCCTGATTCACACCGGTACCCTGGAAATCTTTCTCTCGTCAATATTGTGGAAGATATTGTCGAAATTTCTAGGTTTAAAAATGTTTGAAAATAATTTTTTAAAGAAAATTATAAACATTGATATCTGCAGACAAAGCGTTTAAGGGTACTGCTGTAAATTTGGCATTGCCATCTTTGCATGGAGGATCACTTGAAATTACGCGTACAGTCCCTTTAACTAAAAAATTCCAGGGTTTCTTGACGGATTCTGGAATGGTGAACCCTGAACGAGTTCAACTTATTATGCAGGTACAACACTAATTTTGAATAAAAATGAATTTTTTTCTTTTAAATATTCAATTGCACGACTTATTAATATCATTATCCTGAACTATAAACAACTACCTAAAGAACCTGTCCAGGCTTCGCCGTTTACGTACCCACTGTTGGTATTGAATTATAAACTTATGTTTATCCGTGGAAAAAAAAATATTTCAAGCTCCGGGTTACCTTCGGGTTTCCTAGAAACTTCAGCCAATTTATTTCAGCCTTTTGGCTAGTTATAGAGCTTTTTTATATAGATTATGTTTCATATAATACTCTTTCACAATTTCCACAGCCAACGTCCGCTAAAGAATCCCAGCTGGGCTGAAAGACATTTTCGTCTCACTTGATCCGGATTTGTGCTGACCCGGATCTCGGGGCCCTTACATTTTGCAGATATATACTTTAAGCACTGTATAAAATGAATTCTGCAGATCTGTAATCTAAGCACTGTTGAATTCTGCAGATCTGTAATCTAAGCACTGTAAATAATGAATTCTGCAGATCTGTAATCTAAGCACTGTTCATAGTGAATTCTGCAGATCTGTAATCTAAGCACTGTAAATAATGAATTCTGCAGATTTGAACTTGAAGTAAATTTGTAATCTAAGCACTGTATAAAATTAATTCTGCAGACCTGTAATCTAAGCACTGTAAATAATGAATTCTGCAGATCTGTAATCTAAGCAATTTAAATAATGAATTCTGCAGATCTGTATTCTAAGCACTGTTAAAATGAATTCTGCAGATCGGTATTCTAAGCACTGGAAATAATGAATTCTGCAGATCTGTAATCTAAGCACTGTACAAATAATTTCTGCAGATCTGTATTCTAAGAACTTAAAAAATAAATTCTGCAGATCTGTAATCTAAGCACTGCAAAAAATGAATTATGCAGACCTGTAAACTAAGCACTGTAAAAAAATAAATTCTTTAGGATCTGGGGGAAATGGAAGATCACATCTTCAAGGAAAGACAGAGGAGAGAACTGGATTTCAGGTAATTGTACTACCCATACCTTGTTCAACCTCTTCTCACTATTCATAAAATCTTACTTCTGGAGTATCCAAAGGTTGAGACGAAATTCTAATCCAGTTTTAAGTGGAAATACGGTTGTTTTAATGAAATCTTAAAATAAGAAACGTCGCTTGGGATTTTGTAACCTTGAAAATGTGTCCTGAACAAATCTAAATCCAAAGCTTTGTTCAATCACTGCGTCTCACTATATCTTTAAATATGAACTTTGGAGTTTCCTAAAGGTTAGGTCTGAATCTTGCTCCTGATCTAAGAAAAGTATGCAAGGTTGTTATATCTTCATTTGCACTTCTCATTCATTATCAGTTTAAGTGGAATAAAGGTCGTCTTTATAAAGTCTATTAAAAAGAAACATCGCATGAGATTTTGAAACCTTGACAATAAGCCCTGAATACTTAAAAATATACATGTTAGGTTAGCTTTAAATCCTGATAAAATAGATCATTCGTTGGAAACATGAAAAGTATAAGTTCATGGTAGATTTGTAATTAGAAATAACCAGATATAAATGGGGTCTTAGTCAAGTCTGAAATTTAAAAACATTGCTTGGTATTTCTTAACTCTGAAATGTGCCAAAATAGTTCACTAATATTGCGTCAAAATCTTTCATTTCACTAAAGTTCTAATCAAATAATTAGACAAAAACTTTCATTCTGCTGATAATGACTGAGAGATATCAACTTTTTCATTTTTGTCATGTCTCCTAATTTTGATCTCTGTTATCTTGATCTTGATCTTGATCTTAATCTAACCTTTGAGATACTTCAGGTTTTGAAATTAATGAACGTGAACAAAGTAGATCAACCACGTCTTCCTAGTTAAAATACCTCTCTTTAATAAGATCAATCTTGAACCAGCGGAGGAGAAGTAGTTAGATTAGCCGTATCTAGTTCACCTACTTGTTGCTTTTTTATCTTCTTTAAAATTCTTTAAAATCCTGGGCATCACAACATCTAAATGTGGCATCATATAAACTTTTCATGATATCAAACATTCTCCGAGTTCAGATAAATAGTTTTTTAATGTTGGGGTTGGGATTTAGTTAACTTTTTAGCAATTTATTCTTTTATAATTTTTATGAAATTAAAAGGTACGAGGCAAAGTTAATATAAATTTTTCTTTTTTCTCCTTTCTCCACATGAATTGGATGTCTGCAGGATCTCATTTCTTCTTAACTCTTTCTGCTTGTCCATTTTTGGCACTGTTTTTTGATTTAGTTTTAGTACTTTTTCTAATGGGCTGATTTATTGAAAGGTTCAGCCCCAAACAGTGTACACTTACTCTAGAGTGTTTTATAGAATTCAAAAGTTTCTCAAATTCCTCCTGTTATATCATGATGTGTATTGTTAAATAGAGTTCTTATCAAAAAGCTATTTCAAAATCGATTAATATATGCCTGTTCAAATTTTTATCTTTAAATGTCGTATTTTTAAAAGAAAACTACTCAATTTTCTTAGACGGGAAGCTTTATAACTTGACTGAAACTCAGCATACGACTCTAGGACCTTGTGCATTCGATTCTAGATGAAAAGTCAAAATCGCTTGAAAACTGACAGCCCCAAACAGGGAATTTCTGTACACGTCCCAATCCCCACCCTTGAAAAATTGTTCAACTTTTCACTCTAGGGCCAGGAACAAAGCGAACAAACGAAGGTCTCAGGGGCATTTAAACAAGGCCCCCGCCTGGGTTCCTCAAGGTCAGTTTGCCCCTAAGCCCCTGATGGGGGACAGGGATGATCAGAGGTTGAAGAATGTGAGACAGGAGGCCGCTGAAATGAGGATTAAGGTGAGAAATTAAAGGGACTGTAGATGTAATATTAAGGGAGTGGCATGTCGGTTCATACCCTTTAAATAAATGATGAAAGAGATTTTCTTCCTTTCGGAAAATTGATCATCTTAAATTGTTGTTTTTCACTTAGGTTATTTGAGAATTTATGATATTCAACTTAGTTTAAGTTTACTTGAGAATTTATGCTATTCAACTTAGTTTAAGTTTACTTACGAATTTATGCTATTCAACTTAGTTTAAGTTTACNGCATGAGGAGTTAGGCCCGCGGAATAGGACTAACCCGATCTGCAATGTCAACAGGTTACACACATGATAGATATAAACAGGTTTAAGTACTTGTATAAATCTTATTAAGTGTAGATTTTATATACCAGTTTATTGCACGTTTTTGTGGTTCCCAGATACCACATTAAGTTTACTTGCGAAATTATGCTATTTAACTTAGTTTAAGTTACGTGCGAATGTAATACCAAACAGAATGTAAGCAATACTTAACTAAATTTAAACATACTAAACTAAATGTAAACAATATTAATTAAATGTAAACAATACTGAACTAAATGTAAACAATACTGAACTAAATGTAAACAATACTAAACTAAATGTAAATAATTCTTTACTAAATGCAAACAATACCATTTATAAACAATACTAAACTAAATGTAAACAATACTAAACTAGATATAAACAATTCTAAGCTAAATGTAAACAATACTAAACTGTAAACAATACTGAACAAATTGTAAACAATAATAAACTAAATGTAAACAAAACTAAACTTAATGCAAATAACACAACTTAATGTAAACATTGATACAAAACTAAAGGTAAACAATTCTAAACTAATATACTTCAGGGGATGCAGATAAGTTCTAACAGTGGAGGAGGAAGTAACACCACACACTCCAACCTGAGTAGGATGGATAGTGGAACTGCTCTTAAAGGGATGATCAGGGAGGAAGGAGGAGATAGGTTAGTGCAAATGTATGTAAATGTTGTCTTAATTGCAATGGAGACCCTAAATCTTCATATGACGTCACTGATACTTAACTAACAATCATCACGTTTCACAAATATTGATTGTGCTAACAAGTTTTAAGTAGATGAAAAAGGCAATTCTAATTCAAGTTTTCAATTTCAGATTTCACTTATATCTAGTGAGTCGCAAAATTTATAATTTTTTTTTAAAAAGCAGTGTCTTTATATGAGGATTCTGAAATTTAAAAACATTGCTTGGTATTTCTTAACTCTGAAATGTGCCAAAATAGTTCACTAATATTGCGTCAAAATCTTTCATTTCACTAAAGTTCTAATCAAATAATTAGACAAAAACTTTCATTCNACAACATCAGTTTTCATGGAAGCGCGGGAAGATGTTACAGTTTTATAGCGGAACTGTTTGTGAAACCGTTTTGGAGTTGGTTTGGTCATGAAACATTTAAGTAAGCTGTTGGCAATTGATGGGGAGGGGGGATAATGTGGTGAGGACGAGCTTAGCAGAGTATCAAATTGCTTATATTTTAAGAGGTGTGAAAAGATCAGCTCCACAAGATGAGGAGGAGGACGATGAGCCTCCAGATGAGGTTCGACTTTGGGAGGATGGATTTAAGGAACACCATTTTTATCATCAATTAGAATGGACTTCTAAATGAAAAAGTTAAAAAAAAGTTTAATTCGAGGAATTTTAATAGTTACAGGGAATTATGTAAAATTGAAACATCAAAAGGCAAGTTTGTTTTTTCATACTTTTTCATTTTTTTAACCAACATTTTCTTAGTTTCTCTTATTCAGCGAATTCATAGTCAATTATTGAGAAAGACATTGTCGTGAAGCTAACTGAAAAATTTGTAATTCTAACAATTTCACCCATTGTTTCTGTAACAGAAAAACAAAAGTGGTGTTTATTTATAATATGTACGTCTTTCTCATTGTTGCCCACCTGGTTTAACGATAAAATTTCACTGACTGTCTTTGATTAACTTTCAAAACTGTAATTTTTTTCTTTCGATTGAAGAATTATGTGGTGATATTAGGATCGATATTATGAATCTAAATTCGATGTAGGCACCGAAGACAGGGAGTTTAGATACAGGTGATCATATCAAAAAAGCCCCCCCCCCCCTCGATGTTATCTCCTCAATAATGTTAATTCAAAAATGTAGTCCTATATTTTCTAGAACTGAATAAGACGATTTTTCTAGTGATCTCTTAAATGGAACGTATTCTACGTACGGAGAGATTTTGTGTTTTACTGAACAAAAAATTGATTTTGAATATTAATCTTATGAATATTAATGAAATTGAAAAGAGTTAGGGCTCATCAAAAGTGTGTAAAAAGAAGATATTTTTGAAAGTGGAATATATATCTAATATAAAGACACATTCTCGTAGTGCTCTCCATTCCATTCATTTAAAAGTGAAGAAAAATGGCCATTTTTTCATTTTTTTAAGGATTGCTGCTGAGTATACTATTGGTTTATGCTGGGTCTTGCGATATTACTATCAGGTTCCATTTTTAGTTCTCTATAATCTACATATCTATGTTTGATCGTTTAAATTTCCGATCATAACTAATGTACCCCTTGACCGATTTGCCTCAAATTTTGATTGGGGAACTCGGGAGCACCACAGAAATATTCTTTGCTTAGTTTTGAGATTCAAGTTGCGTGGCTAAAATCGTAATTTACGACCAAGCGCGGGTAAACGGCTGGAATAACTATGTTTACCATGGGAAACGCTGGGTCTTCAAGCTATACCATACTTTTACTAACATCGTTTTAATGCTTTATGAATTTTTTACCTCAAAGACCCAAAGTCAGTTTGCCCAAGAACTGCTATAAAAATACAAAATATTTTATTTTTTAGAGAATAATTTGTTCGTGTAAAAGATTAATTCAATTCTGATATTTTAACCGAAAAATGTCCTGTGTCCGAATTTAACGAATTTTTAGCCGCGTCAAAAATCCGCCAAAAACCGGTTTCAATTGAGCGCCGGCTTAAATCTTGAAATATTGAATACGATTTTAAGTGGAACCAACCATATTTGCGCCGCGGCTCAAATTCTTTAAATTCGGCCTCTGATTTGATGTTTTTTTATTGCTTGGTTAATTATAGGGTTGTAGCAGCTGGAAATGGTACTTTCCGTATCATTACGCACCTTTTGCGTCAGATTTCGTGAATATTGGAGATATCGAGAACAAGTTTGAGAAGGGCACCCGACCTTTTAAACCCATGGAGCAGTTGATGAGCGTTTTCCCTGCTGCATCAAGGTATTTCTAGTTTTTTTTTTTAGCAATCTGAGTGAAATTTTGCATATGGGCATCATTTGTGTTTATTTTAAGAAAAATTTAAATAACTTTTTTGAAATTCCCCCCCCCCCCATTTCCCATGTTTTTAAATATTTTTCACGAAAGAGTATGATTCAAAGACAAGCTAGGTTTACCCACATCTCACCGCAGGTAAAAATACGCGGCCTTGGCACTTGCGGATTATTCAATACGTAACTACGTTTATGCGCATTTACTAATTTCTCCTTTTTCTTGTGTGTGGATTTAAAAAAAAATCTATTTAAAACACCTATCTGTTAGTCAAGAATCTCGTCACTAACTTCAGTACAAAGTTGAAGGTTTTCAGATCAATTTTCATCCCTATTTTCCCATATTTTATCATATTTTCCAGCTTTTTTCACATTTCTGGATTCATGAAAGCATTTTGTCAACGAAAATAAGAGGCCTGTAGCACCTGCTTTCATCTTTCGTGTTTTGTTTGCTAATCAAATTTTGACTCTATTTTTCATCCTTTTTATACCTGAATTGAATTCACTTCTTTTTATTTATTTTAAAAAGTCTTTAAACTAAAATTTTGGTTGTATAATAATCCTCGACATAATTATGAAATATTTTTTTATATTTAACACTAGAAATATTATTATTTTAAATATTAAACATGATTCCTGTGTCACTAATTTGAATATTTATGGAGTGAAGAACTGTTTTTCTCAAGAACATACGTTGTATGGATAAATACTGATTGATTGATTTATTAATTGATGTATTTAAGACAACATGTACCTGATACCTGGGGTGAACTGATGATAGATCCCATGGGACCCATCATAGACTTCTATCCCGTAGATTTTAAAATAGGTTCGTTCATATAATTTTTAACTGATGATTTTCCATTGATTTCAGTGATATGTGAACGATAAAAAGAATAAACCTGTGCACATTGATAGTATCTTTATATTGCATGAATTTATAATTCCTGATTTATAGAATAATTATAAACTTCCATTTTTTATTTTATTTTTATAATTTCTGATTTTAAGGTTAATTATAAACTTCCATTTTTATTTGATTTTAAGAACAGTCCCTTATTTAGTTATTTTTAGATTTGAACGGGAAGAAGTACGCCTGGCAGGGTGTAGCATTGCTGCCCTTTGTTGATGAAGAGAGACTGCACAAGGCTCTAGAACCTGTTTACCCACATCTCACCGCAGGTAAAAATACGCGGCCTTGGCGCTTGCGGATTTTTCAATGCGCATTTTCTAATTTCTCCTTTTCTTGTCTTTTTTTTTAATAATCTATTTTGGGTTTTAGAGGAAATTGCGCGAAATGTGCGGGGAGATGATAGAATATTTCTGCGCGAGGGTCATCCTGGACACAGTGTTCTTGCAAGGTATATTTAAGGGATCGGTAAGAATGATCTGGGGTTAACTTGCTAGGTATCGTTGATAGAAAATGGCTTCTAACTAATTATGCCTGTTCCAGACTTTATTCCTTGATCCTCAAACAGATTTTCGTTTTCTTTCTGTTTTTCTTTCTTTCTTTTTTTCTTTCTTTCTTTCTTTCTTTCTTTCTTTCTTTCTTTCTTTCTTTCTTTCTTTCTTTCCTTCTTTCTTGTATACTAAATGTTAATTTTCGCAAAGAAAAATGTAATTTTCAATTGTGTATCAAATATAATCATTAAATTGATTTGGGCACATTTTTAAATATAATTCAGTTATTAATTGTAAAATCCTCAACCACATGTTATTAGTATTTTTGATGTTTTGTTAAGTGAGCAATCCCTTATATTTTAGGATTTTATGTGATGTTTTGTTAAGTAAGCAATCCCTTATATTTTAGGATTTTTTGTGATGTTTTAAAAAGCGAACAGTCCCCTTTTAGTTAAGTTTTAAATGTGATGTTTTAATAAGTGAGCAGTCCCTTTAATTTTTAGTATTTTTTGTGAAGTTTTGAAAAGCGAGCAATCTCTTTATTTCAAGTATTTGGAGCGATGATCTTGAGCGGGATCAGGAGGTTCCCATACCGGCTGGACTTTTCCAGGTGAACATCAACATTTTGTGATTTGTTCAATTGCTAAAGAAACCCCGAGCATGGATAAATATGTTGCCGGTCACATGGTCCAGGGTGGGTGATGATTCTCGTAGATTCACAGTCATATCAAGTTTAAACCTGAGTTGCAAACATCAATCAGGATTTTATACCTTAACATGTTAACTGTTACTCTGAAAGTTAAACCAATTAAGATTTGAAGATTGATTGATTGACTGTGTTTAAGTTTATTTTATATTATATTATTAATTGACTGTATTTATGAAGGGTATGACGGGAAACGTACTATGGAGCCGAGACTGCGTGGAGCCTCAGGGGTAAATTCATAAAATTTCAGATTTTATATTTCAATTAAAAAAAAATAAAAAACATTTGACAGTCGCATGTCGAGGCAAAAGTTGTATAATAAGATGTAAAGCTGTGTTAAGTCGCAAAGTTTTATCCACATATTGCAAGAAATTTTTTTTTTTTTGCCTCGACTTTTTAAAGAGGAATCAACGGATTTCTATTGCAAAGACGCGTAGGTAAATCGCTGTGCTTCAATTTTACTAGATCTATATAGCAAGGTATCACAAAACCAAAATTATGAAGCAGTAAATATCATTACTATTTTATTTAAAGAATTTATCTTTTTTAGGACGTTAAAAATAATTTTAATATGTTGCTTAAAGTCATGTTTTTTAGGACTTTTAAGACCCCGGTTTACGGGTTAAAACCACTGGAAGGAAACAGGGTGATATGCGCCAGATACAGGAATATATTTCAAAATTATATTAAGTTGTCATGATTTTCCGCATTCATACTTTTTTTTCATGAACTCTAAGATGTAAATCCTTGATGTATATTACAAGTATGAACTACAGTCGTCGTCGTTTATATCAACACAATGAAGACGATGTAAACAAAGAGTATCTGTCAATTAGCAGATTCTATTTGTTTTATAGTAAACTTTATTTGAAAAAAAACTTGATAAAAACAAAACTTAAATCGAAAAGTCGTCTTCATTGCATTGATTTAAATGTCTATCACTGCATGTAAGTACTAAGTATGTACCATGAATGAACGTTATTTTGTGCGTCTTTAATAAGTGTTCTTCTCTTAAGTGCGTCCATCTCGTCCTATTAGTGTTTCCAATGAGGTTTCGCCTGCATTTGTGCAACGTGCGTCCGTAATTTGTGAAACGTGCGTCCGTAATTTGTGAAACTTGCGTACGTAATTTGTGAAACGTGTGTTCGTGTTTAAGAAATCGTAAGATTTAAGGAACAAATGTAGTACATTTTTATTTAAATATGATGTTAACATCGAATTAATAAAAATAGCTTAGCGAGGGGGTTGTTTTTAGCTACGAAATTTATTGGGGATTTCCCTTTTCTTTTTAATTGAGAAATAATTTTTGATAGATTAAGTAAATTGATGCAGTAGTAAGATGTTATAGGGTTCCAAAATGGGGGTTAAATCTATATCTTGTTTAGGTTCATTATATATAAAAAGAAATAAATTTCAAGAGATCCAAAATATCCGGAGGATTTCATATTCCCAAGCAGAAGATTAGAAGGAGCCAAGGTAATTATCTAAATAGTAAAGCTCTTCGCGCATATATATGATAAATATATATTTAATGTTTTTAATCTTTGTGAAGAAACAATCTCAAGAACTGACGAGGTTCAACCCAGACCGAAATATATTTTCAATAAATGTGGAACTAACATCTACTTTTTTTTCTCTACAGAGGTTTGGTCCATCACCATCACCGAATTTTAAATATATATTTATTTATAAACTATAAAGCAATAATCAGAGAAGTTTCTCAGTTGTATTATATTTATATATTTGTATATATAATAAATACATTTGGCAAAAAAAAATGTTCAAGAAAATATACAATCCTTGACCAATCAATAACAACATTAATTGTCTTTACTAGGATCCCCCGACAGTCCTGAAACCTGGAGATTTAACGGAACGTGGATCCCGGGAGTGGAAACCTAGGATGGGATTCACAGAAAGAAGGGATCAGGTGAGGGTAGTTCTTTAAATATTTTTATAAGTTATCCCCCCCCCTCCACCAAAATTAGAGCTTTTTTTGGTTTGTAATAATGCTTTTTTCAAGTTTTTTTTAGATTAGGGGACTTTTTCTATTCTTTTAACTTTTTATATGTCACATACAATTTTCAATTTTAGGCATCTTTGGGTGGTGCCGGGCATAGAATGCTGGGCCATCATACTCCTCGAGGTGGGGGTGGATATGGAGCCCCACCTGCTCTAGTTGGAGATTTCGTATTTCAAGATGGTGAAATGTCTGGCCGAGGACGAGGGCGTGGTGCCAGCTACGGGGGACGCGGTGGTGGTTACGATGGGGGATATGGTGGGCGGGGCGGAGGGCAGGATGGGGGATACGGTGGGCGTAATTACGGAGGGTCATTTGGACGGGGTGGGAACAGAGGCGGAGGTGGATATGACAATCGAGGTCGAGGAGGCGGAGGGGGGTATCAGGGCGGAGGTCAGGAAGGTGGCGGTAGATATCAATCCCGTGGAGGCAGTGGTGGAGGTGGATACCAAGGACATGGAGGAGGCGGAGGAGGTGGATACCAAGGACATGGAGGAGGCGGAGGTAGTGGAAATCAAGGTAGAGGAGGAGGCGGAGGTTATCAAGGTCGAGGTGGAGATGGAAGTGGCGGATACCAGAGCCGAGGTGGAGGTGGCGGCGGATACTATACCTCAGGGTACAACAGATAGTGCCCAGTTTCCACTCATAAATTAATTATAATTTTGTAATCTCCTATTTACACGATTTACTTTTTGTGACTAAAATGTGTAATGTGTTTCATTACGGCAATTTAATTGTATTTTTTTAGAATCATACATTTTTCTTTGTAAAATGGAATGCTGTTGTTCATTTGACGAAAAATGTTTAAACTTTTTTACTGTCCCTGACAAGAAACAGTAAACAATTT
Source organism: Eurytemora carolleeae (assembly GCF_000591075.1). Taxonomy (NCBI): domain Eukaryota; kingdom Metazoa; phylum Arthropoda; class Copepoda; order Calanoida; family Temoridae; genus Eurytemora; species Eurytemora carolleeae. Next base: position 381,757 of record NW_019396344.1, on the reverse strand, counting down.
GTTGTTTTTTTTTTAATATGAAGAGATTTTTTCAGAAACAAAATGTCGGAAACTGATGTGGAACAGATCAGAACCTTTAAGGATTTCATGGTGGGTCAAGTGTATACTATTTTATTTTCTAATTCACTAGTATTCTCAAGACATATGTCGTATAATCATTAGTTTTTTAGTTGCAATAGGCATGACAAATTTTTCTGTAAATGGAAGTGTTTGCGGAAATTTAAGGGGGCATATGTTGACGTCGAATTGAATTCGATATTGATCGCTGGTTATTTTACTTTTATCTGTTTCGTCTGAAGGAAGAAATTGATTAAAATATCGAAGAGCGTAAGACCTTCACAAATTCACAGAGTTTCATTTTCCCACTCAGATCGTAAAGTTAATATTTATAGATTGTATAGTTAATATTTCATAATTTGTAATATCTGAATGAGTAGTTTGAAATTTAATTGAATTATTTACGATCTGAGTGTAATAATGCAATTCCGTGGGTATAAGACGTTTTTAGCCAATTTTCTTTTTAAAGACAAAACTGATAGTTGTTAAACTTGAAGCAATCAATATAGAAAACAATTCAATATCACTCTATACCACCCTTTAATTTTTCGCGAACACTCCCTTGAAAACTGTATTTTCATTGTGAAAAGTTCTGGATATTCTAAACCGTAAAAATAATATTTTTGTTCAAATAAATTTGAATGTTCAGGCTAATTATAACAAGTTGAGTGAAATATGTTTCTCCGACTGTGTCTGGGATTTTACAAGCAGAAAGGTAGAAAAACTAAGAATGATTAAAGGGACTGTTGATTTAAGAAGCGACCCTCCCATTTATAACGTTACCAAATTCCTGTTATGTATCAGATATCATCGGTCGTCTTAAATTTTCCTTTTCTCTGCTGTGTAAATCCGTATGTTGGTTTTGTTAATAACCTCAGTTGAAAGTAATCAAATGTCAACCCTCCATCATGTTTGCTCTGATAAAGGTTTAAGAGTACCAGTATTTATCCGACAAGTACATATTTAATAGAAGGGTTGGCAAATCCTTCAATTACCTTACTCTGAAATGTTCATGAGTATCAGCTATGGAAATATGCCAGAATGCATGGAGATTGCGGTCAGCACCCAGATGATGGTGTGGTGGGTGTTAGGTTTTTCCCAAGGGCGAATTCCCAAGTGACAATTTTCCAAATGTACAATTTTCCATAGGTTAGGGTAGGCCTTCTGAGGCTCCGCAGGCTGCAATGGGGGCCGAGCGCTTCAGCAAGTGTTGGCTCAGGGGTCGAACGCTGCGGCTAAGGCATGCTAGGGGAGACGAGTGCTGCCCTTGGAATTAACTTGGGAAGTTGCCTCTTGGGAAATTGAAAGTTGGGAAGTTGCCACTGGGATAATAAATACCCTTGAAAGTCGTTGGTTGGGAAAATTTTGGGGAAAGTCCTTCATTTCGTCTGGGGGTTCCATTTTGGGGCTTTCTTTCAGATCTTAATATTATTTTCAACGGATATCCATTTAATCGTTTTCAATGGTTGCATGATTGGAAATGAACAATTCGAAAAGGTCATGATAATTTTAACACTTCTATTTAAGTCACGCTTTTTCATGTTTATTACCTCAAAGCTTTTGCAATTCTTTTGTTTCCGTCAACATTTCCGTTAATCCCCGTTCCACGTTGGGCTCTCTTTCAGATGTACAGTTGATTTGATTTGATTTGATTTGATTTGATTTGATTTGATTTGATTTGATTTGATTTGATTTGATTGTAATATAAAAAAAAATTTCACCACAGGTATCTATTGATTTGATTTGATTTGATTTGATTTGATTTGATTTGATTTGATTTGATTTGATTTGATTTGATTTGATTTGATTTGATTTGATTTGATTTGATTTGATTTGATTTGATTTGATTTGATTTGATTTGATTTGATTTGATTTGATTTGATTTGATTTGATTTGATTTGATTTGANGACCCATTTCTCTTTCACTCGACCCCTTCCCCCCTCTGTCAAAATTAGAAATGTTAAATTTCTTCTTTTTCAGGAATTTCAAGTTGTTGCAAATGAAAACGCTATGGCTCAGATTTCTCGAACTGGAAGGATGTAGAACAGATTTTCTATCATAGAAAAACAAAACTCAATTGGAATTCAAATGTGTATTTTCTGATTCGGAAAATTAGGTTTTTGTGTCTTAATTTCCAGGAAACAAGAATTTTGAGCCAGGAAAACGGAATTTTGAGCTTGGAAACTGGTTTTTGAGAAAAAGAAACCATGAATTTGAAAACTAATTTTTTTTTGTCTTTGATATATACAAATATTTTGATATGTTGAGTATTGTGTAGCCGAATTTTTAGCATTTTTTAATGAAATTTTGTTATTAAACTTATGTTATATGTAGTTGTTTTTTCTTTCAGAAAGATTTAAAGTGAAGAAATGTCGGTTACTATATCTACGAATTGTTTGACAAGCAAGTCTCTTAACGGCCTCCTATCTACTATTCCTGTAGAGGCTGGCGAGGCTGAGGGGAAACCAACTGAGAATGATGATGATCAATATGATTTTGAAGTTGATTCTATAGATCCTGATATTTGTGTTGAATTGAGGTTATATTTGTTTAGCAACATCAGGGTTGAAGCTATTTTAAGAACTACACCTTATATCAATGTTTATAACTTTGAAAACTGATTTCCAATTGTGGTTTCTTTGCGCATTTTTACTGCTTGTAAAAATAATAATTATTGACAGAAATATACCTTAAAAAACGAAAATATCTTCCATTTTACTATCTTAATCAAATGAATGTTTTATCGGTTCCGTTGTAAAATCTGGCTTTGCCATCTTTACACGGAGAGTCACTTGAAATTACGCTAACAGTCCCTTTAAAAACTATGTGTTTAGATCACCGAAGACTAAAAAGCAAGGCGAGGCTGAACTAGATATATCTGATAAATCCCCGTCAGTGGCCGGCGAACTACGGTTTGACTGTGATTCTCGTCAAATATGCCGATTGTGTTTAATGTCGGAGATTCGACATATCGAGGTGTTCTCTTCAAACCAATTCATCTGTTCAGCAACAGGGATTCATTCAATTCTATCTTTATTTTAATAGAAAAAGAGTTTCGCAAAAAATTTTCAAATGTAGACCTAAAGCCTCCAAATTGGCTTCCTTGGGGGAAAAAATATTTGGGATTGAACTAAACATTGTTACTTTGTGTCAATGCTTAGGATACAGATCCGTTGGATCCGCAAGAATTTGCTTCCTGGATCCGGATCCGCAAAAATATCAACCTAAAACTGCTAAAAAAAATCTTTTTACTCCAAAACCCAAATCTGATCTATTGAAAAAAAGAGACTAAAAAAATCTCCTGATTTCTGAATGTTTCATTAAGTTTTAGCATAAAAATAAGCAAACAAATTTAGTAATCTTTAAGAAATGACCTGGATCCGGAACTGTTTTTTCCAGTGCAGGATCTAGATCCCGGATCTGCCTCAAAATTAAATTAATCCTTACTTTCCTTAGCACTGTTTTGTGTCAAGCAAAAGAAAATAAATAAAATCTAGAGTCTAGTATTTCTTCATTTACTTTTAATGTAGTTACTAGTTTTTTAGAACTAAATTCTTCTGACCTTTATATTTATATTATTAATATTTTATGAATGTAATTTCCCAGGAATACTTTTTGATGACTTTGATGGGACAAAAATTTACACATTCAACATCAAAGGAAAAACTTTCTGATTAATTGTATTAAATGTTTTAATTGTTTGTTTGTGCATCAAAAATCGCATTTTAAATAAGATTTAGAATTAATTGCAGCTTCAATCTTCTTCAATCTTTAACACCAAAATAAACCCTTAATACTCGAAAAAACTTATCATTTTCCGCAAGAAAATTCTTATATAAGCCTTATGTTATTTTTCAAAATAATTCATTCTAATGAAATTTTCTAATTAGTTCCGAAAATCGTAATTAGACCCGTTCTCGAATATGATGTGGGACACCCTGTATGTAGATGTATAATTAAAAAAATAACTAACTAAAAAGTAAAAATAGCTGGAAAGGGTTTTCTAATTTTTTACTCTTTTTAGCTGGCATAAGCCTTTTTATTTTTTTCATATAACTTCTATATATATTTAACTTTTAATGAGGAAATTGCACACATGACTTATTTATATCTTTGTTAATCGTGTCAATTCTCACTGTCTAATCTCTTCTATTCAGTATTCTATTTTATGTCAGGGTAACAGTAATTGGTTAACAAATTTAAAAAATTGATAAACTCAGGTTATTTTATGACATTTTTGGTTTTATAACGGACACCATTAAATAATAGCTGAAACAAAAAAAATAATAATTTTGTAAAAAAATATTATCAAATTTTTTTTGCCTTAAAACACTCCCCGGCCACCCGTGTGTGTCCACAAAAAATTTCAGCCCAATCGGTCCAGCCATTTGGCAAATAAAATTACAACATTGTAGATTCGGAACGTCTTCAGGAATATCTCCAGGAATTTTATACAAATTTACAATGAATCAAAACTAATCTTGAACCACAGACTCGATATTAATAGATCTCACCCAACTCAAATCACTAAACTTCAGTTTCAAGAGGAAGTGGGGTTAATACATTACGCATACTGCAGGGCTTGTTTTCAATTACTAAATACTTAGTGATCTAAGAGATGGATAGATAGTTCTCCCCCTAAAATTTAAATAAAAAATAAAAAACAAAGAAAGCACTGGAAAAATAACTTGTTATTAAGAATAGGTACACAAACGACCCAAATATTTCTAAAATTGTACAGTTTGCCTATTGTACTCAGTAAACTGAACCTCTATCAATATCTTCTCTGTGGTATGAACCAAAACTGCAAACACTCTATGCCTAAAAATGGTTTTTGTCAACTAAGTAAATTGTGAAACAGAGTGATATTCCCGGTTCACAACGGTATCCATTAAATCCTTTATCTGAGTAATAGTGATGAAGATATATCTGCCGATAATAGATTCAGACAATGTTTCTCACTTTGGTTTGATCATATTCATATTTTCATTCATATTTTTATTCAACTTCAAAGCACGAGATAATACAAATAAATAAATCACAATTTACTATGTAGTTTAGACCCGCCTAACCAGAGGAGGTTGTTTTAATTGGTTGGCCCACTATAAATGAATGAGAATTGCAGATAAAATCAATGTACATTGTACATTTTATCAGACAAAGGTTTGTTGCCTACTTTGGTTTGATCAGACAAAGGTTTCTTGTCTACTTGGTTTGATCAGACAAAGGTTTGTTGCCTACTTTGGTTTGATCAGACAAAGGTTTCTTGCCTACTTTGGTTTGATCAGACAAAGGTTTCTTGCCTACTTGGTTTGATCAGACAAAGGTTTCTTGCCTACTTTGGTTTGATTAGACAAAGGTTTCTTGCCTACTTGGTTTGATCAGACAAAGGTTTGTTAACTACTTTGGTTTGATCAGACAAAGGTTTCTTTTCTACTTGGTTTGATCAGACAAAGGTTTGTTAACTACTTTGGTTTGATCAAACAAAGGTTTGTTGCCTACTTTGGTTTGATCAGACAAAGGTTTGTTGCCTACCTTGGTTTGATCAGACAAAGGTTTGTTAACTACTTTTGTTTGATCAAACAAAGGTTTGTTGCCTACTTTGGTTTGATCAGACAAAGGTGTGTTGCCTACCTTGGTTTGATCAGACAAAGGTTTGTTAACTACTTTTGTTTGATCAAACAAAGGTTTGTTGCCTACTTAGGTTTAATCAGACAAAGGTGTTTTGCCTACTTAAGTAAATCGGACAAGCCACTCTAAATCACAAAAATGGATCCCTTAAATTACTTTTGCATTTCCATACAGAAATTGAATCTAAAATGTTTTGGTGGAAGTATTTCAATATTAAATATTTTATTCACGTTTTTTCTTTTAGGGGGGGGGGAGTAGGAAGGTACACTTTGCACAAAAACGGTCAAAATAAGTTTTGTGCTAGTTCCTGATTGTAATTCTATTGTACTGAAACTTCCTGGTTCCTGGAGTTCTAGCTGGATATTTCAAATAAAAACCTTCACAAAAGGAAAATCATTTTATATGAATTAAAAATATATTCTTTTACTTATATTTGAACAATTTTGTCCTGAAGTGCTTACTCAAAATTAGAAATGTCTTAAAAGTAATGAATTAAAAAATGATGTTTAGAGAATAAAATAAGAAATTGTGGAAACTTCGACATGGACCACGTCAATAGTTTACTGTCTAAAAGCATTCCATTATCAAAAAACGCTCAGAGTTTCAAGCTGTTATTTGAAAACTCGCAAAAGACCCCTATGTTTCCCCAGGGTGGTGCAGCAGCCGGCCCGCCAAAATTCGCGGATTTCTTGAACAACCCTGCCATGTTGGGGCTGGCCAGTGCAACTTTACTCGCAGGAAAAAATCCGGGAAAATCAAGATCAACAGATTTGCTTTCTCTTCCTGAGCAGTGTACAAAATTACATAATGGACCAATTACGGAGAAATCTAGTGATCATTCCAAGATGGAAATATATATGATAGAAGATTTAAAGAAGTATATCGATCATAAATTTGTTCTCCTAGAAAAGCAGATATTTGAAAAACTTGAAGACTCGGAACGAAAAACAAATGCCAAGCTAAATTTAATTTTGTCAAAATTTGAGACAAACTCTTGATATTTCAGAAGACAATGGAGGTAAACCTGGAGTACATATTCTGGGGTGTACTGGGCTTCATGTGGTTGGAGTTTATCTGGGAGGGGTACCTGGGTAGACGCCAGCGTAAAATATATATGGTTAGTCTTCTGTAACCTTGTAATATACTTTCAGGGAGTATATATAATATATATTTTCTCTCTTCCTCAAATGTTCCCCCCTTATAAAGGTATCAACTTAAAGGGACAGTAAGTGTAATTAGTGACCTTCCATGCAAAGAGGGCAATGCCCGATTTACAACGGTACCCTTTAAATGTACATTTTTATCAAATAGTTTTTGAATTGGTTTTAAACCTGATTGTACGTTAGCTGAACACAGCTGATGTAACAAGTTGTGCTTGAAAATACCTAATATTCAACAATTAAAACCGTTTCTGTAGATTATTAAGTCAGACCTCCTTGATCAGTCAAAGGTTTAAAGGTTTCTGTTGTGAATTGGACACGCCTATCTAAAAATGAATGGTTACTTTGAAATGACGCTTACAGTCCCTTTAAATAACTACTTTAGTCCAACATTTTAGAATTTTAAAAGGGAAGAATATTTTAGGAAATGATTAGATGACTAATTTATCTTTAATCTAGAGTCATACCACGGTTCCAGATGAACTTAAAGGAATTCTAGATGACGAAACCTTTAATAAAGCTCGACTCTACGCTCTGGATAAGTAAGTTAATGAATAAGTTTAAAGGGATTAACAATCAGAATCATTTCAAGAATAAATTTTAAATACCATCATTTAATGATGAAGAACTTGTTTTCTTTCAGATAGTATCTTAAAATTTTAGGATTAATTATTTTTTTCTGTAGAAATTCACAATAAATAAGTCAATCGTCTCTTCTTTTAGTTTGTAAAACATTGATATCATTTAAGGGTGTGTCTATGCCCCCCCCCCCCCTGGATAAGTGAAATCTATGATTTCAGTTTTTTATGGGTCCCAGTGGGTGCTAAGCCACAAATACCTGAATGCGCCCCTGATCTTCATGATATTTGGTTATTTCCTTAATTCCCACATAAGAAATTTGAATTTAAATTAAGGTTTTTAGAGATTTAGAAACTTTTAACGAGCTTGTTAGCTAGCTTTGTAGAAGTTTTTAAATTTACAATTTAAATAAAGATTCAATAAAACACAGCATTTGAAGAAAATATACACTCAAATATTTTTAATTGGGGATGATGATATTTTAAACTTGTACGATTATCAGTCGTAAAAATATTTGGATTTAAAATAGTTGTCGAAATTTTTAATTTCAAAATTGTGTTGTAAATATTTCTTATTTTATATTTTTCTCGGGTTAGGCTACACTGTGTAGGCGTTATTTCACATATTTATAGAAATATACTAAGACCAAGCTTTGGAACCCAGCTTTGTCTGGAAATTAAACTTTCGCTATAAAATGCAACCACTCAATCTAAATTTGTTAAACCAAGCTAAGAACATTCCCATGGTTCAACCGAGTTCCCCAATCAAATTTTAGGCAAATTGGTCATGGGTTTCATGACTCATAATCCGACTAACAAACAATTAAACAGCGATTAAAACTTCTTTAAAGTAGTAATCTCTGTTTGTGTGTTTGTTTGTTTGTATGTCCAATCATAACTCTTAAACCCCAAGACTGATTTGCCTCAAATTTTGATTTAGAAACCACGATAATGTTCTTAGCTTGAAATACTAAATTAAGAGGGACAACTTTTATGGGGGAAAATTGCGAAAATCGTAACTTAAGACCAAGTGCGGGTAAACGGCGGAAGTAACTATGAGTACCCTGGACAACGCTGGGTTCCCAAGCTAGTTATATATATAGAATAAAGATGTTCATAATTTTTAAGATAAAAAATTTTAACAAGTTTTAATTTTCGGTGAATACCTGTTTGAACTACCTCTGTTTGAACTTTTGTTCGTTTGAACTATTGTTCGTTCGTTTGAACTATTGTTCGTTCGTTTGAACTATTGTTCGTTTGAACTATTGTTCACTTGAACTACTGAAATGACGTTACTGTAGTTCAAATCAACAAATTACTTGCTCATTTGAACTATTTTTCAATAAGCGCAGTTTCTTGAATTTTGTTATATTCATGAAGTTAGGTTATACAATTAAAGATATATTTTAAGCAATTACAAAGAAATATTTTAAAAAGTTGAAATAAAAAAAAATTATGAACAAAAAAATAGTTCAAATGAACAAAAAAAATATTTTTAATGAACTCAAAAATAGTTGAAATAAACCAAAAATTAGTTTAAACGTGTGTATTAATTAGCTGGTAAGGGCAGGCTAAGACTATTTCTGGGCTAAGCGCTGCGGCTAGGTCAGGCTAGGGATATATAGTAGTTAAAATCTAAATAAAAATAGTTTTAAAAAATGTTGCTCAAATGTATGCATTATACAGGGTTAGTTTAGATTAAGACTATTTCTGGGCTAAGCGCTGCGGCTAGGTCAGGCTAGGGATGTATAGTTGTTTAAATCTAAATAAAAATAGTTTTAAAAAATGTTGCTCAAATGTATGCATTATACAGGGTTAGTTTAGATTAAGACTATTTCTGGGCTAAGCGCTGCGGCTAGGTCAGGCTAGGGATGTATAGTTGTTTAAATCTAAATAAAAATAGTTTTAAAAAATGTTGCTCAAATGTATGCATTATACAGGGTTAGTTTAGATTAAGACCATTTCTGGGTCGAGCGCTGCGGATAGGTCAGGCTAGGGGGTGGGCGTTGCGGATATATAGTAGTTTAAATCTAAATAAAATAGTTTTAAAAAATGTTGCTCAAATGTATGCATTATACAGGGTTAGTTTAGATTAAGACCATTTCTGGGTCGAGCGCTGCGGTTAGGACAGGCTAAGGGGGCCGAGCGCTGCTGCTACTAGTTCAAACGAACCAATAAAATAATCTGAAATTTCTTTTATTTCTGTAAACTATATTTCAGTTAGACTCGTGAATTTATTTGATTTTTTTTAAAACTTTCTTTTTATGTTTATTTAAACATTTTTTGTTAAGTTGAACTATTTTATGTTCATTTGTACTATTTTTTCTGATTTTAGATTTTTCATTTGAACTATGTTTATGTTCATTGAACTATTCGTAATATTTTTTTTGATCATGTGACCTATTTTGTTCTCTTAAACTATTTTTTGTTCATTTGAATTATTTTTGTTTATTTTCAAACTTTTTTTTCGTTCATTTAAACTATTTTTTTGTTCATTTTAACTATTTTTATGTTCATTTGCGCTATTTTTTAATTTAAACCTTTATGATAATAGTTGAACATAAAAATAGTTCAGATGAGTATAGAAACAAACAATAGTTCAAATGGCGGTAGTTCAAACAGGATAGCATCTAATTTTCAGATCGTTTTTTGGTTCTGTGGAAGGGTTGTTCAGTCACACGTTGTCAACCTGTATGCTCTGGTTCTCTGGGTACAGAATATTCTGGGACATGGCGCAGAACACCCTGGTAAATTAGTAATTTGTACATAACAATTTTCAAAACCTCTACAAATCTGATTTGCGCCAGGCAGAATAACAAATTATTTACACAAGTTGCCTTCTTTCACTCCTTTGCGTTTACCATTTGTTGTTTTTGCAGCTGATTGAAGAATTTTTTTATTGGAGATATAATTGAAATCAATTTCAACAACACGAATTTTGTAAAAGAATTTTTGACGAGAGATTTAAAGACGTTATTTTTGTTGCAATCCATGCATTATGCATATACTTTCAGAAATTGTTGATTTTTACTCATACATATTTATTTGAATACTGAAATATTCCGGTTTGATAATATGTTATCATAAGTGAAGTATTTATTCTTGCACGTACTGGTGGTGCACATTGTAGACAACATTTTCTACATATATTAAATAGCTGTGAATGTGAATGTTATTTTTGTTGAAAATTTGTTTAATTTGCAGGACTATCTAGAGTTTGAGGGAAAAAACGAAATCTTGAATTCTATTCTCTTTAGCACCTACCTTAGCATTTTCAGCCTTGTCACAGGTTAGATCATAGACTAGATATACACAGAATCCTTATAAGCTCTACCGGACAAGGATATGCAGGCCTATAGTTGTCCCGGCAGGAAGTGCTACATTTCCACAAAAGGTTTGTGATCGCCATCTAACGGCCACTTGTTTCCTGTAATACCCATTCAGGGGTTAAGTTTACAATTCTTAAAGAAAGACTAACTTTTAATATAAAACATATATATGAATTTAGTCAATTTTTTAAGGTTCTTTATTTCGGATCCAATGGATCCTTAAATATACCTAAATACAGACGTCTGTTTATTGGTTACTCCAGTTGCACACAATGGAACCTGATTGGAAAATATCGCATTATCTAGTCTTTAATAGAGCTCTGTATTCTCTTATACTAGTACATTGTATTTCTAGTTATCGTCTTTTTTATCTGCATTATTCTAAAAACTGCACTAAAACATTTTAGAAATGTAACAATCCCAAATCACAAGATTTCTGAAAGAAAAATTTGTTCCACGTTTATTCCACAGTTATTTTGGCTCGTTACAAGTACATAATGGGCCTTGTCATAAGTCCAGGATCTCACTGATTAAACGACGGCTTAAATATTGTTGTTATTCTTATGCTATCTGTGTACAAAATGAGGATTTAAAAAGATTCACAACTTTAAAAGCTCTCATAATGTGTTATCTTAAAGAATGACAATAATATAAATTTGACATTAATGGATTTGTTAACGATATTTCAAGTGACCCTACATTTCAAGATTTATTGTTATTATTGTTATAATGAATGACTATTAAATTTATGAATGATTACTAATATGTAATGTTAGGAAATCAAGTTTTTTTGCTTTTCTATTGATGATATTTATGAGCAATATAATTAAATAGTATGTGTTATCCAGGGTTACCATTCAGTATCTACAGCACGTTTGTTATTGAAGAGAAACATGGATTCAACAAACAAACTGGAGGATTCTATGTTAAAGATCAGGTTTGTTATTGAAGAGAAACATGGATTTAACAAACAAACTGGAGGATTCTACGTTAAAGATCAGGTTTGTTATTGCAGAGAAACATGGATTCAACAAACTGGAGGATTCTATGTTAAAGATCAGGTTTGTTATTAAAGGGAAGCATGGATTCAACAAATTGGAGGATTCTATGTTAAAGATCAGGTTTGTTATTGAAGAGAAGCATGGCTTCAACAAAAAACTGGAGGATTCTACGTTAAAGATCAGGTTTGTTATTAAAGAGAAACATGGATTCAACCAACTGGAGGATTCTATGACAAGGATCAGGTTTGTTATTGAAGAGTAGCATGGATTTAACAAACTGGAGGATTCTACGTTAATGATCAGGTTTGTTATTGAAGAAAAACATGGATTCAACAAACTGGAGGATTCTATTTTAAAGATCAGGTTTGTTATTAAAGAGAAACATGGATTCAACAAACTTGAGAGATATAATGCTCGCAATATAAATGTGAGCAAATCAATACAAACAAAGTTTATTACAAGTCGTTTTTGATTTGTGGAAGAAAGAAATCCATTTTGTATGCAAATTTAAGTTTAATTTTGAACCCCTAGTTTTTGATATATCAGAAACAATGAAAAATGAAAATATAATTGTATTCATTCTGTAATATTTTTTATTGTTGTAGATCAAGAAATTCTTTGTAAGTCAATTTATCCAAGCTCCAATTCTTGCAGGAATAATCAAGGTTAGATTAAACTTTGTTGATCTTTTTATTAATTTACTTATTTATTTATTTGTATGTGTGTGGTTTTTTAATTTCCATATTTATTGGATCACACTGGAATATATTTAAAGATTATGTGTACTGCAATTAGTGCTAAGGATTAGTAGTGTACTGAACCTTTAGTGTAATTGTATTATAATTTACTATGTTTAAAGATTGTGTACTGTATCTCTTGTACAAAGGTATGATAATGAACTATGTATCAAGATTGTGTACTGTACCTCTTTTACCAATGTATGCTGATGTACTATTTTTTATGATTGTGTACTGTACATTGTGCACTTTTCAGCTTTTGGCGTCTTCTCAATTTAATTTTCAGTGTCAGAATATTAGTGCAAAACTATTTTTAACCAATGTATTGTTTATACGCCACCCCATACACAGAAATCAAGAGTTTATTTTTTGATGATCATTAAGCTGTTAACCTAAAAATATAATCACAATTAGCATGATGTATTTATTAAATTTGATGAATGATAATTATGTCGTGACCTGATAAAGTTATTTGACAGAATACATTAAAATTCAATATTTCAAAATGTGATCTCTGGTGAAATGTTACGACCAGATAAAAGGATTTGAAGAGTTATATGAGAACAAAAGCTTTTAACATCTGTATAAAAAGGCACATCAGAATATTTTATGAGATACAATGGTGTCCCAAGCTTTCTAATGTAAATCTTATATTTGATGGCGGTTTTGGTTTTTGCTGATCCAAATGTCTTCCGTTGGGGTTTTATCAGGTCTCAAGTTCTCCGTGTCTCAGTATAATTTTTCCTGTGAATGCAAAGAGGTTTATTAGATAATAAGTGTGTCCTGTGAACACTGCGGACTGCAATTCTTCATTGATTCTGAAGAATGAATGGATTTAGATTAAGATATTCCTGAATTAGTTTAAAGTCAGGTCAGGAACGATCTTTTTCATTTAAAGAAAAATGAAAAAAATGTCACAAGTATTCACCTTCTGGAATTGATCTAGATACAGTCCCTCAAGAGCAACAGTAATACGTAGTACAGAAACAATACGTACAGTCGTCGTCAGATTCTTTCTGCCTGCATAGGAATTATTGCTAATCTAATGTTTAACACAAGTTAGATTTAACCAATACTTGGGAGGTTCTCCAGACTAGCTGTGTGCTATAGATCACCGTGAGATCCCATTAAATCACCGTGAGATCTTTGTTAAAGATGACTGAGGTGTAGATGGGTAAATATAAGATGTAGTATCAAACTGTAGATAGGAAGCCCTGGTAAAGATATCTCGTATCAGTCCTGTTCCGCATCTAAAGATCAATCAGTTGAAATCACGTTTCAACATCAATTGTCTTCTTCAAATAAATACATTTCAATAGTTCTGTTAATTGACCTGCTTGTGTTTGTGATACAACCCAAGCCTCTTTTGGAGCCTCAAGAACTCCGGGTTATACTGATCACTTTTTATGATCAACTGGATCAAACAACTCCAATATAATTAATGAATCTAATGCTTTATATGATCTCCGAACAAAGTTTTGATACCTTTGTTGTACCTTGAATGTTATTTGAACAACGGATCACTTCTTGAGATAGGATTAGGGAATCTTAATGGTCATCTGGAACACGACGATCATTATATTTTGAGTGAAAGCTTGGGATTAAATATCATTTACATGTCTACAGATTTAACATTTTAAATGTGCCAATATTAAATTCCTTTTGAAGCTTGATCTAGTTTACCTGACTTCTCAGTTTTTAAATTAGAGATTAAAAATACATTTTTATATTGTTTTAACTCCTAGATTTGACAGGATAAAGGGAATGATCTCGGTTATTTAATCATCCTGCATATATAGTTCTTGGGTGGATCACACTGGTTCAACCTTCCTTTTTCAGGCTGTAGTTTGTCCTAAATTAATAGTTCAGATTTTACATACATGTATTACTGAAGTATCATAATGTACTATTTATTAAGATTGTGTACTGTACCTCTTTATACAGATTGTGTACTGTACCTCTTTATTAAGATTGTGTACTGTACCTCTTTATTAAGATTGTGTACTGTACCTCTTGTGCAAAGGTAGGTTAAGGTACTATTTATTAAGATTGTGTACTGTACCTCTAGTACAAAGTTATAATAGTGTACTTTTTTATTAAAATAGTGTACTGTAACTCTAATACCTAAGGTATGATAATGTACTTTTTATTAAGATTATGTACTATACCTGCTGTGCAAAGGTAGGTATAGGTACTTTTTATTAAGACTGTGTACTGTTCCATTAGTACAAAGAAATCATAATGTACTATTTATTAAAATTGTGCACTGTACCTTTAGTACAAAGGTATAATAGTGTAATTTTTATTAAGATTGTGTACTGGGGTGGTGACCACTTCTACCTATATCTCTGGTCCTTTTCTATGTTTATGCTCCTCTTCTTGATGACCGTTTACCCGGACTATATTGCCCCTCTCTTCGATAAATATACACCTATGCCCGAAGGTTAGTTCATTGCAGTGCAAAGGATCCATTTAATTTTTATGCGGATCTGGATCGGGATCCTGGATCGGGATCCTGGATCCGCACTTGAAAAAAATGGATCCAGATCCTGAACCAAGTCATGCACATTTTTTCAGATTTACTGATTTTTTATCTGAATAAGAATTTTTAATTATTATCATTTTTCTAAGCTAAAACTTTATGAGCCATTCAGAGATTAGGACATTTTTGATAATCTCTCTTTTTTTCAATAGTTCAGATTTGGGTTTTGGGAGTAAACGATTTTTGTTTGCAGTTTTTGGTGGATATTTTGTCCCTCTAAACCAGATCCATGGTTCCAGAAAGCCAAAAATGTTTCGGGTCCACAAAAACTTTTAAATTTACTGTGTACGCCTATAATAAAAATGGTTCAGTTAATATAGACTGAGAGCGGGGATATAACCCAAGATTGGTAGCCTCGCAAAATGTCGGGAGGAAATCAATGGATTACTAAAAGCAGAAGTCTATTAAAAGGACTAAATAGCTTCATTTGGTTGCTTGTGGCCGTATTCACCTAATTGGAGAAACGCGGATGAGTAAGTAAGAAATAGCTTCATTTACAAAGCATAAACCCTTATTAATCAATCTCAGCTTTGTATAGTCATGGTGAGATTGTGATGTGGTCATAGGGCAATCTTAATAGTATGATCGATCGATTGATTGTTATAGTGTAGAGTTTCCTCAATTTAAACCCATGATTAATTGATTGATTTATTGATTGATTGGTTGATTTATTGATTGATTGATTGATTGATTGATTGATTGATTTAATTGATTTAATTGATTTGATTTATTTGATTAATTTGATTGATTTGGTTGATTTGATTGTTACTAGGAGAGTTCTGAACTGGTATTGAGAAGCTGACTGTTAGTGTAAAGTTCCTTCTCTATAAGCTCTTATTGATTGATTGATTGATTGATTGAATGATTGATATACTAGGAGAGCTCCAAACTGGTATTGAGCAGTTGGCTGCTAGTGTAGAGTTTCCTCTCTATAAGCTCTTATTGATCGATTGAAATATTGCTTGATTGATTGACTGACTGATTTGATTGATTGATTAATTGATTGATATACTAGGATAGTTCTGAACTCGTATTGAGAAGCTGGCTGCTAGTGTAGAGTTCCCTCTCTTTAAGCTCTTATTGATTGATTGATATATTGCTTGAATGATTGACTGATTGATTGATTGATTGATTGATTAATTGATTGATTTATATACTAGGAGAGCTCCGAACTGGTATTGAGCAGTTGGCTGCTAGTGTAGAGTTCCCTCTCTATAAGCTCTACGTTGTCGAGGGATCTAAACGATCCTCGCATAGTAATGCATACTTCTATGGATTCTACAAGGAACAAAACAAATATTATCTTCTTAAAGCGACTGTAAATGTGACCCCCCATGAAAAGATGGCAATGCCCGATTAACAACGGTACCCTTTAAAGCATTGTCTGATCAAGTATGAATTAGATATCCATGTTTCGGTTCTAACGGTTTGTTTTCAATTGCGGGTTCTCCGCAAAAGTGACTTGCTCATTACTTGCTTATGAGAATGAATGGAGAAATCTCCAGAAATTAATACCTTTCGAGGCAGGAAAACGACGGTATTTTCCACAATTTTATCAGATTGCGGTTGCAAAGGTACTGTTGTAAATTGGGCATTGACATCTTTGCATGTCGGGTCACTTGAAATTATTCTCACAGTTCTTTTAATCGGAGGCATTTTTTAGAGGGGGGAAGGGTGAATTTAAGTTTACCTTATACTTTTTTATACAGTGCATCTAGAGTATTTTTTGCAAGTGTAAGACTTCACTTCCCGGCAAATTATATTGACTAAGATACTGTTTATGGAAGATTTTGAAAACTTGTGGATACTTTTAATTTATGGACTAAATTGGTATTTTTGGCAGATTTCTGTGTCTTAAGTTTTTTTTTTGGCTTTTTTTTGGGTGTAATGGGTTTACTTGCAATGTTTTCTCGGAACAATCCTCGAGTAAACCTTCTGAGATGGTTTCATTTAAGATCCGTTTTAACGTTATTCTAATCGTAATTTAACAATCTTAAGTTGGAGTCGTCATTTTGCATGAATTTGTTTGAAGTATAGAGTTTTAAAACCTCTTAAAAACCAAACAACGTTTAAAAACAAAGGCTAACACTAAAGGTACAATGGACTTAATGTTAAGTGACCCTCCAATTTCATCCATTTATCGAGTGGCATCATCATGGCATGTCAGATTCACGACGGTAAACATGGAACCTTTCTCTGATCAAATTATTGATCAGAGCTGAAAACTTAAGAATGATGGATATCAAGATTAATGCTTAACTCTTGGTTTTACTAAACCCAAGATTATTTTTAAACGCATTCGAACTAAACATCGATTGAATGAACGTAAGTTTTGGATTAATGTTTATTAAGACTAACGTTCAAATAAAATATGTTTTTTTATAATTTCATATTAACATGATTAAATTTATATTTGTTTAATTGTTCTAAAAGCCGGCTTGTGAACAGCTAACTTTAATTCCGTCGGATATTAGTCCGATCGATATAGCATTGTATTTGTAATTGTTATCAAACGTAACTTTTATACAGTAGAAATATCCAAAAAGAGGATTATTAGAAGAAAATCAAAAGTGTTTATATTGGATAATCAGATTAAGTGATCGTGATTAAGGATATCTCATTCTCAAGTTTTCAGCTCAGATCCTATTTTCTAGCTAAACATTTATTATTTTCAACAATGGTTTCTCAAGGTGACACAACTATATTTTCCTCATTGTTACTTTTATACACGTTAAAAAAAAATAACGATTTCTCATTTATCCTAGATGAGACAAAAGTTTAAAGGGAACCATTGTGAATCGGACATGCCATTTGAATAAAGGGTCAGTTAAAATTCCAGTCCCTTGAAGAAGGATGTGAGGACTGCTGATGAATATTTGTTTGTGTAGTTTAAGCGAATTGTTCTATTTGACACTCTGCTGGAACTACAGGAACGGAACAAGCTAAGAACTGAGGAAACAAAGGAACAGGAAAAGGTGAATAAATGTTTGTCAGAAGCCTGTCAGAGATGTAAATAACAGTTTCGTAGATATAATTTTATTCTAGAAAAAAATTTTAGTAATAACCATAAAGTTTGGAAAATTAGGAAAATGTTTTTTTTATCATTTTAAACAAACAAAAAATTAAGCCTCCGCCATCTTTTCTTAGAAAAAGAATTATCAAATGACGATAGTTCTTCTTATTCTACTTAATTTGATAAAAGCTCCTGAAAGCTCCTTACATTCAGTGATACTAAAAAAACAAATAATGTAGATTGATGACTTCAAAGTCGTCTTTGACCATAGAAATCGTTTGCAGCATTCTTTATTAGTATTTGGTAACCTGATTTTATGAAACAATAATTACAGAATAGCCATGGTCCTGCCATTTCCAAAATGTGGTCGGCCATTTTTGTGCATATACATTAATACTGGAGATATGACTGATTTCGTTCAGAATGAGACATTTTAATAAATTAAAATTTTTATAAAATTCTTTATATCTCTAGTATTGTTGAGAGCATAAAAATTTAGAATACTTTGGAAATGTCAGGATTAGGACTATTTGTGATTATTTGTTGATTAAAAAACATTATTAAAATCAGGTTATCTATAAAGAAGTAATGAATTAATATATATCAGTCCGGATTATTAAGAATATCACTGTACGAAGGGGGAAAAAGGGGGTATTTTTTCAAGAAAGTATCAATGCTTTTATTATTCTCCAATTCTGTCAGGAGGAGGATCAAAAGTCTGCTAAAATGGGTTGCAACAACTCCGAGATCCTGGCTGTACTTGGTCACGAGCTGGGACATTGGAAGCTGAATCATGTTCTCAAGAACCTTGTCATTGGACAGGTTACAATATTAATTATTTGGGAAAATTTTTAATTTTAGTTACAGGGTTACCCATAAAGGATGAGACTTCAGAGACGACTGCACGGAATTTACACAGTCTGTTTCCTTATATTTAGGATTCTCTTTTGTTTCTTTATTTGCCCAATCATTAAAAAGCCATATTATTTTGAGACTTATGGATTTGCATCCTTGGTTTGTTAATGTTTTTTCATTTGACTCTTATCTCTCACTTTATGTGTCGCACGTGTCTCAGGGACTTGATAAAGATTTATTGCACTGTGGAGTATAACTCGAGGTGGTAGTCTGGTAGAAGATTAATCAGATTTAATTTTAGGATTTATTCATCTCCTAAACAAAAGTCGAGATCCAATAAAAATAGCTATTTATAAGGCGTGGCTTAAAGAATTTTAAATAAAAGGAACTCACATTACGGACATTATCCAGTTACAACAGAGATAGTCAAAATGTTTCTCATGAAAAAAGATTTTTACATTTTTCATGTTCTCGTTTTAGTTCAAAAGTTTTAATGAGAAATACACCTGTGACGGATTTAGAATAAACACGATCCGTAGAGCATAGTATAAATTGACTACGCTAAATAGTTCTGCAGAGAAATCTTCCATGCACTACAGGGTCTAGAAAAAAAAAGTATATTTTAGGGTCTTATTCCTATAGCTGAAAAGTGAACATGTTTAGAAGAATGCATTTTATAAATATATTTTTGTACCTCTATATTGAAAGCTGAGAGCTAGATCAGCTGGTTACACACTACACATTCCTTCAATCTCTATAAAGTGCATTTTTCATTTCTGCTGTTTTTGTGTAAATATTTTAGGCTATTTGTTTATTTAACTAAAAAGTTACAGAGATAAAGATCGTCCGTAGTTTCTGTAACTTCAGATCTAGATAAAACAATTGTGAATTTTTTGTAAAGATCGTCCGTAGTTGCTGTAACTTCAGATCTAGATAAAAATTGCTAATTTTTTGTAAAGATCGTCCGTAGTTTTTATAACTTCAGATCTAGATTAAACAGTTGTTAATTTTTTCTTTAATGTAGCTTTTTTACAATTTTTACATGTATGAATACTAACAGTGTGGGGGGCTAAAACATCCCGCCCACAGTCATGGAAATCTCATTTATATCTGAAACATTCAGATATTAAATATAAACAGTTTTGTTTTAATTTTCCTAGTTACATAGAAAATTATAAAAAGGTTTTTTGTCTTTATGTATATAAAATATAAAAGTTTTCATCTTGAAGTTGTGTAAAGATAAATAAAGGACTTTAGATTAAATATGATTAAGTATGAGTAATAGGGAGTAAATATTTTTCTATTTACAGATTATTATAAATCTTGACATCTAAAATCAAATTAGGAGGATTATGTGTCCTCCTTGTTGAATCTTGCGTCCTTTTCCGTCACGGAACTTCTCTTAGGTTACCAAGTCGTCTCCTCCTAAAATAGTGCATATTTTACAAATATTCATGACATGATACATTATTTAACGTCGGAAACGTCATATTTACAGAATTTCAAGTCGTCTTTACAGTCTCATCCTTTGTGGTTAATCTTGTACTTGTCACATATAAGTTTTTGAACCATTTTCATTTTTTTTCAATTCTGAGTAATAGTTGTGGCCTCGATGGTAGATTTTTTTTTGTATAACTTAAGCCGCTGTTCCGATCATTGTGAATTCCTATTATTAGTTAATGTTCAAATATAAACATCTGTTCAGCTGTTTGTCATGTTCCTATCGTGAACTAATGTTTAAATATTAGCATCTGATTAGGTTTAACTGTTTTTCATATTCCCATATTATTGACTAATGTTCAAATAAATTATCTTTTTAGGTTCAGTTGTTTCTTATGTTCCTCCTGTTTGCGCTAATGTCCAAATATAAACCGTTGTACGCGGCATTCGGTTTCTCCGACATACAGCCTGTACTTATTGGTAACTGTTCAGTACTTATTTGATTTTAAATTGTCTATAGCATTAAGTTTTGCCAAAATATCTGATTACATTTTCTATACTTTTTTTGTGAAATTGTCAAACCTGAGGATGAAAAGATGTTAAATGAAAACAAAGAACAAAATATTTCTTGAACGAATAATATTTTCGAAAGTTTTATTGAAATAACCCAGAATAATTGTCTGCTAGGATTGATGGTGGTTCTACAGTTTATCTTGGCTCCTTATTCCTCCGTAGTAAACTTCCTCATGACAATGCTTAGCAGGAAATTTGAGTTCCAGGTCAAAAATAATTTAAAATTTAACTAACTATGCTTTCAGGCCCATCAACTTATAATTTTGGCTCTATCTGTGAGCATTTTCTCTTTTTACAATATAAATGAATAACAAAAACACTTTTTATTTAATATTTTTTTGCGCACTTACAAACTATTACAAAAACTAAAATTATTCTTGTAATTTTGAACGTTCAAAAACTTTCCCTGATTTTATCTGAAGTCCCAACAAATTTTGACCCGATCGGTTCAACCTTTTGACGTTATTTTGAATACAAACAGACAAACAAACATAGAATCTTTATTTCCCGGCATATGAGTTTGCTGCTGGTCTGGGTAGAGCTGCTCCTCTCCAAACTGCTCTTATTAATGAATGAATTGCCCAGGCGGATGAGTTTGCTGCTGGTCTGGGTAGAGCTGCCCCTCTTCAAACTGCTCTGATTAAGCTGAACAATGACAACCTCAGTTTCCCAATCTATGATTGGTTGTACTCGGTAAATATTTTTATGAACACTGTTCACTTTACACTGTACACTGTACACTGTACACTGTACACATTGACCAATGACCATGTTGGTTTACAGTGTTCCTTAATTGCATATAATTCTATTTTTTCACCCCTTTCCTCCCCACCACAAAATAAAATTATTTCAGCTAGAAGGAGTTTTTTTCGGAAAACACAAATATTTGTAAATAGTAATCTAGAAGGGTTGTAAATTTTAGAAGCACCACCACATGGAAATTTTTACATTCAAATTTTATACTTTTTAGACTTTAAAAAATTTGAACAATTTTAAAGCCATTTGTAACAAATGCTTTGATTTTTTAAATGTGTAGTATCAAAAAAGGAACAAAAAAAAAATGAGATTTTTGAAGACTCTAGGAAGAATATTGAAAATAAAGAATTAAATATCACTTTTTCATTCCTTTCGATACGTTTAAGTTTTAAACCAAAAAATTTATTCAGCGCGGATATCGAACTTTTTGTAAAGTTGCGCTTCTAGCCAACGTTCCTGATATACTGGGGTTCAAAAATTATGTTTTAAAAGAAAAATAATATCCCTGATAAATTATTTTTCCTAGGCTTGGAACCATTCTCATCCACCGCTACTGGAGAGGATCGCAGCTCTCAAGAAATATCAATAGTTAGATTGAAAATCGTTTTGCCAAATTTAACGATCCTTGGCGATCAATGGAGTGATTTGAAAAACGAGCTTCTTATATTTCAAAATCAGAAAATTCGAGATACGACTAAGTTCAAACAAGTATCAAGTGTTGATGTCATGAAAATTAGAGGATTTTTGACCAAGTTTTATATTTTTTTGGCGTCCGTTTTAAACCCGGTTATAGGTGTGTTCTTCATGTTCTGTGATTATGATTTCTAAACTTTTTATATTAATTGCCCTTCATAGTTTTCCCTTGTTTCAGAGAGAATGAGTCAGGGAACAAAATGAAAAATGATTTACTTTATTTCGCTCTAGCTGGGGGACCCAGCTTTGACCAGAGAGCTGGGCAAAGTTCAGACCATTTTTAGGGTTCTAGCGAGTTACCCAATTAAAACTTGAGACAAATCGGTCAAGGGGTACATCGGGTTATGATCATGGATAGTGTAGGGGTGCATATTTTAAAATAACAGTTTATTCAAAGTTTAGGTTGCAAATTGAAATATAGAATACTTTAAACCCGTTAAAGTTTAAATCCGAATATAAATGGTTACCCGCCAATGATGAGATTGTAAAGATGACCTGAAACTCTTCCAGGTTAAATTAAGTCCTCTGTCTTAAACAAAGTGTTTTTATGGCCTTTTTAGTGACTTGACAAAGAAAGAAACAAGTTCACAGTTGCAATTATTTAAGGAACAGACATTAGACAGTAACAATTCAGTACAAACGTCCTTTGTGGTTAACCGTGTATGTTACGGAGAAAATTCCGCACCATGCCCAATTTGCAACTTACGGGGAGGGGGGGGAAGGCTTTAACATTTAAAGGAAATTAACCTGTATCCTTTAAAATTTTATTAAGAACGAATGACTGAGATATCCTAGTTTTTTGTTTAAAAATAAATTTGAGCACGGTAAACTGCCGATATTTGTTCCGTTTGTTTCTAACTTACATTCAGGGTGACAAAAAAAAACAATTAAAAAATGTTGAAATTTGTGCCCAGATGGGTCAAATATTTTGATGGAAGAAGCGATCTGTGGTACAGATTGATCAAATATAAAGATACCTGAAAGGTAGAGATTTTTAATCACACCTCGATTGAAAATTGTTTTCTCAGTTTTTTTTGGACACCCTGTATGGTATATTTGAATTTTATATTTTATATTTATGTAAATGCAATATTTGGTGTCTTCTTCTGTTTATTTAAAACTCGGTGATGGACCAAACCTCTGTAGAGGAAAAAAGTAGATGTTAGTAGTACATTTATTCTATTGTATAACAAATTTAAATAAGAAGAAAATCCTTACATGGATTATTCTTTAAATGACATTGTTAAGAATTTTAAACCCACACAGTTCCAGTGGGTCGCTTTAAATGACGTAGAAGCTTGAAACCCCTTCAAATTTTAAAGATGTCTATTTATGTCTAATCCTTTTCTAAATATTCATCATTAAATTGAAACTTAAATTTAAACTGCGCAGCTAAAACATTTCTTCAAGAAAATCTACTTACTACGTAATTATTAAGTTTCATATTGTAATTGCACTAAATATTAAAATGCGCAGTAAAAACATTTCTTCAATGAAAATCTTCACACTACGCAATTACAAAGTCATATATTGTAATTGCACTAAATGTTGAAATTTCAATTTATTAGGAAATATACAAAAAGAATACTTGATATGATACAAGTATTATACATTTTAATTAATGTTAACGGGATTTTAGGCGTAATTACTAGTGACCCTCCATACAAATATGGAAATGCTCGATGCACAATGTTACCCTTGATACCTTTATCTGGTCAATAATCTGGTCTAGGTTTAAATATGTTTAATTTTATTTTTTTCTAAATGATGAGACTAAATTTTTAAGGTTACCATTATGATTTGGGCAATACCATCTTTGCATGGAGGGTCACTTGAAATTCAAGGATCAATTTCATTGAATGCGGATCTTTGTTCTTCTTTATAGCTTTATTTGAAGCTTTGAGAGATTAGGTTTTTTGGTAAGACCCCTTGTCAACTTTTTATTTTGTTTGAACAGTTGACGCATGTGAACCAAGTGAGACTGCTCTACAAATCTTGTTTAAAACTTCACAGGTAACAATAAATAAAAACTGATGCTTCGCATCCATCTTCTAGCATCAATTTGAAGTATTTTAGAGTCATTTTCAATTCGCCGTTTTTATACAATGTTTAAAGATTAGCCTCCTTCCTTCCTGGGGGAATGTGGGTTGCCACAAAAAAATAAGATGTTTAGCAATTACAAACAGACGAGCAACCTTCACTAAAAGATTATTTCATGTGAAAAAAAAATTTAGTAGTATACATTTGTTTCAGAGGCCTTCCTTTACATTTGAAAGCAATTGGTGACACATACGTAAAAGATGAATTCAGGTGAGATAAAAAGTACTGTTTTTTTATTACATATGTTAATTCGGAAAACCTTTGTTTTTGAGAAAAGCTCTATATCAACATGTTCATTGTTTTTGTTCTCTCCGCCCAAAAAGAATATGAGTCATTAAAATGTATTTGAATTCTACTAGATAAATTTTGAAGTAGGATAATTTCTAATAAAATATCACTCTTTTTGTTGTCTGTTAAAAGTTGTTTTTTATTTGCAAATAGGCTTTAAAGTGTGTATTATGTCCTATAGTTCTAATAACCATTTTAGTTAAACTGTTTTTTTAGTCTTCAAGATGCCAATTTTTCTTAGTTGTTAATTTTTTTAGTTTTAATTTGTGCATTTTCAAATAAATTTCAAAATTTTTTAATTATGACAGTCCTTAAACTTTTCCTGGTATCATGTGGGTTGCCATAAAAAATTTGGGCCTCACTTTGAGATGGTATTGTGTAATTTTACTAGGACGTCTCTAAATGTCTGGTTTGGTTTGGTTTGGTTTGGTTTGGTTTGATTGGATTTGATTGGATTTTATTTGACTTGACTTGAGACTTGACCTTGACCTTGACCTTGACCTTGACCTTGGGTTGGGTTGGGTTGGGTTGGTTTGACTTCATTTGATTTGATTTGATATTATTTATATTATCATTTACATTTTACAGACACTTTTTCTAATATTTATAGAACTTATTTTTTTTTAGGCGACACAAAAAAGTTGAACCTGCTCAGGCAAAAATGTTCATGGAAGCTTGGGCGGTAAGAAAATATTAGAACTAAAGGAAACTTATCAAAGTTATTCTTATTCAACATTTGTTGTCCAAGAGTTTTGGAGGATTTTTAAGTTGAGAAAATCTACAACACATTTTAAGAGTGGAGGCAGCAAAATGCTGTGAAATTTACATTTTGTACTTAAAATCGAGCTTTACTATACTTCTTCTAAGACTAGAAATCTTACTGAAAATATTTTTTAGAGATATGCGATAGATTTAACCAAGCAGATGGGAATAAAGGGACCTCACATGGCAAAAAAATTAGGAAACCAACTAGGTAACTTTATAATTTAAAAGTGAGAGATCAGATTTAAAGGTGAAAAATGTCTGACTAAAAGGAAACAGATTTATATGATCAGATTAGAGGTTCAAGTTTGTTTAGAGAAACATTAGAGAAACAATCCAGAAATTATTTCAATGATGAAGAAGGATGAAAAGAGGAAGGAAGGCTTGAGCTGCCAAATTATAAGCATTTTTCTAAGTGTCTTCATTGCACACTACAATGCCATATTTTCTTAATGATTCAGTACAAAATTTGATTTATTTAGCTTGTAATTTATAATTCCCAAGTTCAATTGTTTTGCTTCTTCTCTAGGTTAACTGTATCAACATTTTTTTAAATTTCTAGATCCTTTTACTTTTACATAATATGTTATTCATGTTAGGATGGTCTCATTGTCATAAAGTAAATTTTTATATAAGCATTATCAAAATTCAGTTTATCCAAGTACAGGTCCTGAACATTCCTTCAAGATTTACTGATTTTATTTATCAAATGAAAAATTTTCAAAATTTGTTACTCTTTTTCTCACTTTTATTTATGCTAAACTATTCAGAGATTAGGAAGTTTTAAAAATCTCCTATATTTATGTTTAGCAAAAAAATTTTTTTGAGTAACAATATTTTCTACAGGCTGTGCTTGATATTTTGCCCATTGTATCCAAATCTTTGGATCTGCATATTTTTGCCCAAAATAATGCTACGCATTGATCTTAATGATTTATTTGGTCCAATTTAGCTTCTTTTTAAATTTGAATTAAAAGTTATTAATTTATTTTTAATTTGTGTCAAAATCTAAAAGAATGAATATTTGAGACAAGGAAGGATCTTAATCTTCTTAAAATCGGAGACCCTCTGCTCAGTTAGAGATATTGTCAGCAAACCTTGTATTGTTTTCTTCTCTCAAGTGAAGTTGCCAGGCAACAGTGTTCTCTTTCCCACATGAAAACAATCATTACTTTATAATGTATTGTGCGATGTAGTAAACTAACAGTTTGAGCAAATTTATGAGCATGACGAAAATGAGCATTTTCAAGTTTATTTTGACTGCAACGTACGTTCTTTTAGTTATGTTTGTACCAAACTTACCTAGCTACTACACTTTCATCATAACTTCACTGGCCTACATCATAGCATTATTGGTGTTCTTCATTTTTATTCATTTTCTGAACAACAAGCCAAAAACACTGCTAAACAGGCTTCTTGTTCTGTTCCTCACAACCGGAATTTTTGCCACTACAAGATGCTATTTCATGTGCTTTGCTACATCTTGGTTTCACTCCTCCCTTGATAACTTTATTAACACTTACCAAACCTTTTCCATCATCATTCTTCCGCTGAACAGCTACTCTGTATTTGTGGCAGGGGGATTTCTTTTCCTGTGTTTGGGCAGATTGCTTCTTTTGATCCATCCCTCCTTTTATCAGAGAGTAAATCCTAGTTCTTGTTCATATTTTGCTGGAATATCTATACTTCTGATTGGTGTGCTGGACTCCCTCTACAACTGGGTTAAATGTGGAAACTATGAAGATCACACTAACATTCGACTACTTAAACTGCTCAGGGGAGAACTTGGTCTGCTACAAGATGCAAATCCCTGCAAAAAGACAACATTTAAACAAGAAAACGAAAAGGAGTGCACTTTTTTCCCAACAATACAAATCCTTGCAATTATTTCTCTTGTGTGTGAATTTATTAAAGTATGCGTTTCCACATTGAAAGATGTGAAAAGTAGTAAAAGAAAGTCTAAAGTTTTTCCTTTAAAACTTCAAACAGAAACTAAGGTTAAGAGAGTGTTGCCTGCTAGGAAAATTCAACGCTCTGAAACCTTCCCAAAACTTTCCCAAGCCAGGTTTAAAGATGTTCAGAGGAGACATTCAATATCTGGTTCTAGAATCATCCCCTTGATAAATCTTACAGACACAACTGTTCCTCCACAGATTCAATATCAAACAAAGGTTCAAACCAAATCTCCAGCTATGAAGATTATAGTTAAAAGCATCCGCAAGAATTGCCTGAGATCTTCCTCAATATTAACAATAGTTGTATTAGTTTGTGCTATCTCAGCTACTGTAAATGCATTGAACTCCTCTGACAAAAAGAGTAATTGTTGGGTTTATTCAGATTCTCTGAATACAGCAAATAGAAATGTTCGGATGTTGGTGTACTTCTGCTTTCCATTATGTATTTTTTGTTATGACGATGAACTGTTCTCATATTTTCTTCAGAAATTTAATACTAACTGATAATATAAGAAATTTTATTAATTTTCTGTAACCCTGTACAGTGCAATCATGCAAAACTTGTTCTTGTACCTACAGGAGTTTTTTATTTGTGCACTGAGCAAACTAGGTTGGGGACCTTCCTGCTTTCTCAATTATGAAAACTGGATAAGTTTTGATTTAATGCTAAGTTGTTTCTTTAGTGATAATTATTGGATAAATCACAATTTTTTCAGCAACCTCGCAACAATTTTATTTCATATTGGTCAAATTAAAGTAAATGCCAAAAAATCCTTTAATTTGTTTTCAGATCAGTATAGGTTACTTGGAATCTCTGGCACTTCAATTTGATTAGCTCTCAGATTTCTAACATAACCAATAATGACCTCCCAGTACTAGGTTTAATCTTTAACTATTAATGTTATTTTAAATGGTCTCCAGCTGTATGTAATATAGTAAATGTTAATGTCATAAATGTACAGTAGTGTGATTATTTTTTAATTAGAAATAAATTGATGTAGTTTGCTTATGGAAGTGGCTAGACAGGGTAGGATGATGAGGTGAAATATCAAAGCAAGACATAATTGATTTTAGACCATCAAAGTGCATGATATTGTCTTTAAACACAGAAAATAATAGGATCAACTGTCTTCAAAACATGCTTGATGGTTGATCTTTTATTTATTGATTTGTTTTTTTACATGGGTATCTAAAGATCTGCGATATTTAAGGTCTTCGATATTTTAAAAATTAGTTGAGCCATGATTCAGAAAGGGTTATTTTTGGACTCCCTAACAACCATTTTTTCTCACTTTTACTTAAGATTTGTATGATTAAAACGTTTTTTGAATTCTGTGTTCAAAGAGGGATCTTTTGATACCCATAAAGTCATATAAACTTTGACCAAAAATAAATTAGCTTGCATCAGTCATGTTGATTAAGTATATTTGTCATAAAATCCGGTTTTCATCCTTTCAATAGTTTAGAGAAAAACGTCTATATATTCATCATTTATATTTGTCTAACGCAATTTACATTAAACAATATAAAAGTTTACAATTAAATACTATTACTCTTTTCTCTGGATATTGCATTTTTTGATTGACGGGTTTGCCAAAATAAAACAGATGCATTAAAAGACTCTTAGCATGAGTATAGTTAAGTTATTCAGAGGTGGTTTTCAGAAATGGAGTTTCTTGGTCCCAGTCTAGTGTTTTTCGTTTTCTAAAGATGTGGTATGATGACAGCACTGCAAGGCTTGATAGATTTTCTCCACATTGCTTTGAAACTGACACTGGGTTTGTAGAACATATGCAGTTTCTGTAGATTTGCTTTATTTGCTTTATCTTCTTGAGCTGATTTTAAAAGGGTGAACAGACACATCTCTAGTTGTTATAATCTAGGATAAAATGTTCATTATTATTATTATTATTATTAACAATCAACCTACAATTAAAGAATCATGTCCTGATGGCAATGGTACGTTGAACTCCAGGGTCGAGCTCCAGCCACTTCTTGTGTCTGTGTGGGTCTCATGGATCATATCGGGTTTGAATTTTAAGGTTTCAGTGTGTATGCCAGATATGTAAGGAGTCCTAAAAATGCTTTAAATAGCATTTTGAACAGTACACAAATCTGTTCGAGAAAAATCAAAGTGTTTGGTAAATCATAAATAATGTGAATCTAACTAGTCGGTCAAACTTAAAAGGTTATAGAAATGATTTAATTAAAACGTTTTTAGGCTTCCTCATAGTTTTAGCGTTAAAACTGAAATAGATGTTTATTGAAAAGCCAATGGTAAACCTTTTAGCCTTTCTAGTTTCTCCGTATTATAAAAAATAAGGATTAAATTAAATTTGATTAAATAGAATATTGGAATTACCTGCCTTCATTTCTACTGGGAAAATATTTTGTTGCGATGCCACCTTGCCTGAGTTAAGCCTCGCTTGCATTTTTATTGTGAAAAGATAACTCAATAAACTTTGAGTAAATCAGGTTTTGGTTCAGAATGGATGATATTAAGAAAGACAGCCTATTTTAATTAAAAACAAGTTTTAAGCGTACTGCTTGATTTAACTAGAAAAAGACAGAGTAATATAATAATAAATAAGTACAAAATTGACTGCCTACGTTTTAAAAATGAGCTGGTTCATGTACCGTTGTTTGCCATGTTTCAATTATTTTTTCCAGCTTTCTACCTCTTTCCCTTAGGGATTTCCCCTTTGAACTATCTCCGCCAAGGTAACTTCTTAGTATTTTAACATTTGCGATTGGTCCCTTGGCCTTATGTGCAGCCATGTAATTAGATAATTTTAACTCTCGTCGGCTACCATTGGACATTCTAAAATAACATGAGATTCAACTAGTTAAATATGAAGGCCAAATGTTTCGCAGTGTGGGCAAAATTCATACTTAAAACCATATCTGTTTTTGTATCTATTGCCTAATTGAGCATTTCCTCCCCTGACTTGACATGAAATTTTACTTGCCTTTGAATCATTTACATGCTCCTGCATTTTAAACCAATGCCAGGGCTGGGGGGTTGTGTTTAAAGTAAAGTGTTGCCTTTTAACACTCAATACAAATGCCACTGCTTTTTGTGTTATCGCAGCTTGCAAGTGAGTTTTCTTAGCATAATTTGCAATTAAACCAACTTGAGCTTCTATTTTCATCTATGATATAGTGTAAGCATCTGCTGGGTATTCTAATGCTTGTCTTGAAATTTTTGTGAGGGTTGGATTATTTTTTGTTTTAATAATACCTTACATAAACAAAGCTTGTTTGTTAAGTATTCTATATGACATTGGCATAAGACCCGCATCTATCCAAGCCAGCGCTCTTGAAGTTGAAGCTGGAACCTGGAGTATAAATCTACCAATCATATTTTGAATTCGTTCTAGTTCCTTTCTGTGCTTTTTTAATAGTTAAAGCTTCCGCACAGTACAAGATTGCTGGTTTTAGCATATGTTTCCCAAACTCTTTTAGCTATTAACACCCTAGTTAGATTCATTATTGCATATGCATAGCTATAGCTCGTTTAATCATTATCTATTCATACTGGCCAATTATACTTGTTCATCTTTTGAGCGTTGGCATTTTTGATATTTGTTTCTAATGGGACAGTAAGCTCTAAAATATCCATCTTTTCCTCCATTCTATCGATAATTACTAGATCTGGTTTCTGTGCGGTCACAAGGAGGGGGGAGGGGGACAATACTTCCCCCTGGAAGGCCATTTGAAATCTTAGATTGGAATAAACATAGTGTATAATATTCCCTATGTATCTACTCCAAACACAAAACATCAAAAATCATAGAATTAGCATACAATTTTTTTTTTTTTTTTTTTTCTTAATGTAAAAAATATTGAATCTAAAATATATATTTTTTTTGCTAATTTTTTATTTTTGAATTTTTTTTGAAAAAGATATTCCAGGGCCCACTTATTATAGCTCCAAATCATTTGGGTAGTCATTCCGAATTTCCGCTAATATAGACAGTGTGAAGGGTATGGGTCGGGATGTCAGCATACATCAAAAATCGGCCAATATCAATTAATCCAGTGATATATTTAATAAGATTGTGTGCCTCAAATTTTATCTTTTTTGCTGTAGTGCAACCTTGCAGCCATTCAAAATATGGTTTGTAGTTTCTTGTCTTCTACCTTGCATTTCAGCGCCTGACTGTAAACATAGTTTACAGAGATCTAATGCAGATTTTTCCCATTGTAGAAGGTTTGTTTGTGTTGGCAGAGTGTCCAAACAGGATTTGAGTAGGAATTTCAGTGTACCTTTCTTCAGGTTGAATATGTAAGATTTCCAGATCATGTCAGATTTTTCAAGCATTGCCAGGCAGAGAAAATGTCCTTGTTTTATGAGTGTTTCTGTATGTTCTCTCCAGAAAGTTTCATTTTCAAAAAATACTTTTTCACTGCGGTTGTTTCATTTTTTATAGCATTGATTTTTGGAAGCTTGGTCATCCCACTTAGGTATTTCTGCTTGACCATAGTTCTCTAATGTGGCTTGTTGAAAATTTTTTTCTGCATAGTCTGTAATGGAATTTTTGCAGAGCCAATTTTTTTCCCTGTCTAATTTAAATTTTAAGGCAGAGTGAACTGTTTCATTACCCAGTATTCTTATCCTAGTGTATCCTTGTGTCATAGTTGTTTTGTACAGGGTGGATATTGAAGTAATGTCTAGGCCAGGTTTTAAGTGTAGAGCAGCATTTGTTGCACAGGGTGGTAATCCAGTCCATTTTTTCTCACAAATTTATCAGTGAACGTATCTAGTTTCTTCAGATGGCTTTGTGATTTTGTATGAACAGTGAACAGAAACGGAATAGAAGGAATGAAATAATGTTTGTAGATCCAGACTTTATATTCATCCCGAATAAGAAATGTATTCATATTTATGAGTTTTGTTTCAAATTCACTCTTGATGTAATCAAACGCATCACTAAGTTTACCAGTAGGAAATAGAAGTTTTCTAAGGAATTTCTGCTCTTCTTGAAATATATTTGGAATTTTAGTTTCACCAATAGTAAAGTTTATTCTGCTAGGTACACCTGATCTTATGGAAAATGATGTACATTTTAAATTTTTTATGTTCTTAAATTGTATGGTCTTTAGGGAGAAGCAAGTAGAATTTCCAAAATTCCCATTTCAGTTCTCTTGCTTGGGCTAAACTGAAAATAAAACTATCACAAGGGGTCTGTATTATACTAGCTAGGAAACTCAACTTAGAAATGTTAAACCAATCTTTGGACATTCATGTTGTTCTATCAAGATCCCCAATCAAAATTTTGGCAAAGCGGGCAAAAGTTTTATGAGTCATGCAAACAGAGATGGCTACTTTAAATTAATAGATATAACTTGATTAAATTTGATTAGGAGAATCAGATCTGGAGAATTTCACTGAAGAACAAATAGCTCAACTTTATGAACTCTATCAGGTCATCATATAAATCTAAATATCCATCAGAGGCGTATTCAGGGGCCCCAGACAAACTCCTGAATACAAATCCTGATTTTCATCAACAATTCCATTAAGTCCATACTTACTTATATTTGTTGCTAAGAATTTATTATAATTAAATAACTTGATTATTAGCAGATGCAGGACTATTGTATTATATGCAATAGATTTATAAGGATATTTGCTTTATCAATACAATAATTTTCTAAATGGTGTTTGCAATATTTAAATATATATTCCCAACTTCAACGTGAGCAAGAAAAACCGGGAATAAATGTTGTTTTCATCAAAGCTAGTTTTTCATGTTTTAGTTCAATAAATATTCATTATTTCTTGAACAAAATTCAGAAATATTTTTTGGTCCATAAATAAAATTTATTAATCACATAATGGCCACTATTATATGATTTGGTCAAGATTTTCAGCTATGATTTTTGATGGATTTTTTTTACAATTTTTAACGCCAAAATACGCACATAATACGCGAAAAATCTAGCATTTTCTGCCAACAAAATTTTCTATTAGCCTTATTAAATATTCTGATTTTTCCCCCAAATCGTAATTTAGACCCATTGACGCGGTCTAATTTGATGTGGGACACCCTGTACTTAATTTTATGTAGACTCTTTGGCAGTATTTGTAACAACTAATATTCAATTTTAGCTGTTTTTTATTTTGTATAAACGTGAAGGTTTAATAATTGATTGTGAAGATATAATTCTTTGCAATACGGTTGTAATAAATAAATACCACTTCGACATTAAATATATTTAAAACCCTAAACCCCTACCATGCTCTAATGCAATATGATGTTGATATTCACCGTGTTTATTATAATTGTTCTGAGTTTTTCAACCAATCAATCTCATCCCTGGCATTTATTATTGACTTTTTTTTCGTAGGAGGGACCTGCGTTGATTTTCAATTTCTTTTCTACATTTAAAGATGGGTGTGCCTGGTTCACTAGCGGTACCCTTAAAATCTTTAATTTATTAATAATATCGAAGACTTTTTGCTTAAAATTATAACTTTGATCATTTCCAGTAAAAATCCGGAACTCAATAGTCACTTATTCAGAAAATCCACAGCTAATAACAATCCATTTTGTGGAGAAAAACATGGATATCTCACTTATTCTGTACGATAACTGTTGGGAACTCGAAATACCCTTTAATAAGAGAAAGTTCACTTTAAATTACGTTTCTAGTCCCTTTATTGTGGTTTTGTTTTTTATTTGATTTAAATATTTCAGATAAACATGAGCGTCGCTCGACTGATCGCCGAGTCGGGTGTTTGCTGGCCCGGCGAGCTCATCGGTCAACCTGATCTTCTTATTTACTGTTCAGACGGGATACTCACGGGATCACAGGTAGTTTTTAGCAGAGTTTTATTCTTATTCTTGATAGGGATTGAAGACGTATTGTCAAGTGGCCCACCGTAAAAAAAGTTTAATGTCCGAATCCTATGAACCTCTCTATTTGTTTAATTTTGAGGACAATATAGTCGTTTTTTGAAATGTTGAATAATCAAAGTTCAGGTGGAAAACTCCGGATATAATGATTAATGAACGGTTTAAAGTGTACAGTTGTGCATAGTACATACTACTCTATAAATTGAGGGTCACTTGAAATCACGTGTGCAGTCCTTTAAGAAAAAGCAAATGTCTTTTTTTAAGCCTTTCTTCGTCAGAGCAAGCATTTTGCATTGTTTAGTAAAACCGAGATGAATTTCAAATTTGCCTCTTTTTAAAAATCATTTTCATTGAGTTATGGAAGGACTTTTCACTTTATCGACCCAGTTACTGAAATAATTACGAATCCCTGGGCATAGAAAAATCAATTAAACCCTTTTCAAAATGTGACAATCATATTTACAAGAAAGAATGACGACAACAATGTTTTCATAGTTTCTACTTTCGTGAGCTGCAAATTCTGCTGCTTTTCATCCTTAAAATTTAGGTTCAACTAGCTGCTGCCAGCACCTGGATAAAACAGCTCCTGATTCAAGCTGCTCAGTTTGAAGATTCAAGATTTCAGACACTTATTCTTCCCTTTGTTACAACAAAACAGATGAAGCAGGTTGGTTCCACCTCGAATTGTACTCATTGTTTCTAGATTCTGGATCATAGTCTTAACGCAACGGAATTTCCGCGGCAACCGCGCTCATTTTTCTGAATGTAAACACGAATCAAATTAAACATTTATCTTATATCGAAATATCTTGAGCTTAAAAGGTATTAATAAAATTTGAATCATTCTAATCTCTTAGATTAGAATAATTTGTTTATTACAGCTATTAAAGGAGGTCCTGTCCTAGTAAATAATCTGTGCAAAATGACCCTGATTTCAACTATTTTGCAACACGAGTTAATACTATTTACATAACATTATTTTAGGGTAAGGTCCAAAAATCGTTCTACTTAAGGAAAGAAATATTTAGGATATTAATAAATTCAGAACACATCTCGCATTTGCCGTGAGGGGGGGGCTTTAGATTTAATACCTCATTTTAGAGTCGCATCAACGTTTTTGACATGTAGGGGTTAGGTGAAAATATGAATATTTTTTAAAGGAGAACTGCAGGTTTTAAGTGAANCAACCATCACCATGCACCACCCACCCTCCCTCCTCCCTTCTTATCCTGTTTCCATCCCTCTCCCTCCTCTTTAAATTTGCCTCTGGTAATTTCAAGTGATCCTACACGTAACAGAACCCTTATTAACCTTAACCTTATCGAATAAAATGTGGACGATATCGCCATTTTTGAACGTGGACGATTTTTATGAAAGTTAAGTATCTAATCAGTATCATCATTAAAGTTATTATTAATATTTTTATCTCAAAATCTATGGATATATAAAGTTGAAATCTCTGTTTGTCTGTTAGCTTGTCCGATTATAATTCATGAACCGCTTTACCGATTTGTCACACATTTTGATTAGGGAACTCGGGAGAACCACGGGAACATTCTTAACATGGTTTTGAGAGTCTAAATCGATTGGGTCGACTTTTAACGCAAAAATTTAGTTTCCCGGAAAAATCGACCATGTTCGGGTGAATGGCGGGAGTAACTATAATGAGTAACCTGGTCAGCGCCAGGGTCCCAAGTTAGTGTAAAACATATTTGTATGTTAGGTGCTTGACTTGATGTGTGGTGGAAATGTAGTTCTCATGAACTCCGATATTCCTCACCTCGTTGAGATCTCCAGTCTGCTCGGCTGTATTGGGGATATGCTCAAGGAACCCGTGGAACAGGTTTATATAAACTAAACAAATATTATACCTCCGCTGTTCTTAGTTTGGATTGGATTGGGAAGGATATTTATTTTCTTGAAAAATCAATTTTTTGGTAAAAAGTTTTCAACATTTTAAAGATCTTTTTCTATTTCAGATGATACTTAGTTCTTTGCCAAAAGATGAAACTGTCAGCTCCGAAGGTATTGTTAGCAGAGATAGGGTTAATAAGTTACCAAGTTTATTATTGATTAGTTAAGGTTATTTTACGAATCATAAGCCCACATTAAACTTGAGAATTAGTAAAGTCATTGTAGGACATCCCTCAAAGTCTGATTTGATTTGATTATCAGTGTTATTAGTCATTGAACGATATATTTTACTTCGTGTTTTGTGATCCTTTTATTTTTAATTCCTTGCTAGTTACTTTTAGGTTGATCTTAAAGTGCCATCCTAATTGTTTCTTGTGTCTTAATCTTTTGTCCTGTCTACTCGTTTCTTAAGTGTTGTGACTTTTTTTTGATAAGGTTAAAGAATTTTAAAGAAATTGCTGATAAAACTGATTTTTTATTAAAATGTAATGATTCATTCATTCACCGATAGATTCATGCTAAAATATATTCATTAATGGATGGATTGGTTGGTTCCTCTGTAGGCTGAATCCTCCATTAAAAGATGCATTGATTGGTATATTCATTGATTGATATATTCATTGATTAATAGATGCATTGATTGGTATATTCATTGATTGATATATTCATTGATTGATATATTCATTGATTAATAGATGCATTGATTGGTATATTCATTGATTGATATATTCATTGAATAATATATTCATTGAATAATATATTCATTGAATAATAGTATATTCATTGATTATTATATTCATTGATTAAAAGATGCATTGGTTGGTATATTGATTGATTGATATATTCATTGATTAATAGATGCATTGGTTGGTATATTGATTGA
Organism: Eurytemora carolleeae; assembly: GCF_000591075.1. Lineage (NCBI taxonomy): Eukaryota > Metazoa > Arthropoda > Copepoda > Calanoida > Temoridae > Eurytemora > Eurytemora carolleeae. The sequence continues at coordinate 344,626 of NW_019396344.1, read as the reverse complement.
TTGATATATTTATTGATTAAAAGATGCATTGGTTGATATATTGATTGATTGATATATTCATTGATTAATAGCTGCATTGGTTGGTATATTCATTGATTGATATATTCATTGGATAATAGATGCATTGGTTGGTATATTCATTGATTGATATATTCATTGAATAACAGATGCATTGGTTAGTATATTCATTGATTGATATATTCATCGATTAATAGATGCATTGGTTGGTTTATTCATTGGTTGATATATTCATTGATTAATAGATGCATTGGTTGGTATATTCGTTGATAGACATATTCATTGTTTAATAGATGCATTGGTTGGTATATTCATTGATTAATAGATGCATTGGTTGGTATATGCGTTGATTCATATATTCATTGAATATTAAATGCATTGATTAAAAGATTTGTAGATTCACTGACTCATTAGTTTATTAGTTTACAGATTCATTGATTGATAAGTCTTTTAATTGATATATTCCTTGATTGATTGACTGATTGACTGATTCATTTATTCATTGATTCTTTGATTTATAATAGATTCATTAATAGCTTTATTGATACATGAATTTGTGAGTAGAGATTGTACCTGGAATAGCCGAGGATGGAGGAGGAGCTGCCCTGGCCTCCGTTCTCAAGTTTCAGCAGAGTGTTGAAAGCGTTCTTCATGAGATTCAGAAAGTACAGGAGGAAAGGATGAAGAGGTAGATACGTGAATAAAATATAATAATTAGTCAATAGTCAACCATAAATTTGCAGAAATAAAGGCCTCTAAAAAAACCACTACATTATTACTGTTAAATGTGGCAATGACTCAAATCTATTTCTAAGATGTAGAGAGTCATTCCAATTAAGTTAATTTTATGCCGAACTGAAATCAGCTAATTCAATAATTTTTGGAAATGGAAAATAAAACTTGCGATTAGAAAAAAGTTCACAAATGGAAGCTTTTAAAATTAATTGTTTATTTCTTCAAAGAATGGGGTAAACCCCCGGAAATTTTTATCTGAATTTACAACTTTATGTTCATTTGTACGATAAAAACGGAAGGTTAGCGGTTAGCGTAATTTTAAGTGACCATATTTACAATTTTACCCTTTAAACCTTTGATCATTTCAGGTTTCTTTTATTTAAGTTTCTTAAATTTTTAAACTGTAAAAGCCTGTTCTTGTCGTAGCGCTCGGCCAAAAAATTTCTTAACCTGAACTAACCCTACATAATTTAACATTTTTTTATTCAACGTTTTGTAATTTTGACAATTTTTAGCAGTCGTCATTTTGTAGTATTCGACGTTTTGTAGTATTCAAGATTTTATAGTATTCGACGTTTTTTAGCATTCGTCGTTTTGTAGTATTCAAAGTTTTGTAGTTTACGTCAGTTTGATAATCATCGTTTTGTAGTATTCGACGTTTTGTAGTATTCTACGTTTTGTAGTATTCGACGTTTTGTAGTATTCGACGTTTTGTAGTATTCGACATTTTGTAGTATCTAACGTTTTATAGTAGTCGACGTTTTGTAGCAATCGTCGTTATGTAGTATTCGACATTTTTATAATCGACGTTTTGAAATTTGACGTTTTGTAGAATGATCGTTTTGTAGTATTCAACGCTTTGTAATATTCGACGCTTTGTAATATTCTACTTTTTGTAATATTCGACGTTTTGTAGCATTCGTCGTTTTGTAGTATCGACATTTTGATAATCGACGTTTTGTACCCCACCCCCTCCCCAAAAAGAATTATCTTAGTTTTTAAAATCCAATACATGTTTAAGAATGGAGTGGGAAGAGGAGGAGGAAAAGAAAAGGAACGAGAATAGAAACTGGAGTAATATCTGGCCAACAGCTGGAGGAGAACAAGTCACGCCGGTCAAACCAGAATCTCCACCTCAGGTCAAAACTTTTGTATTTTAATTTTATATATATAAAGTTTTTAATCTCTGTTCGTTTGTTTGTATGTCCGATCATAGCGCATTAACCCCTTCACCGAATTGCTTAATTTTTAGATTAGGGAACTAACTCGGAAGAACCACAGGAATTTTTGTAGCTTGATTTCTAAGTTCAGTGGGTCAACTTTTATAGGGAACATAGTTAAAATCATAATAATCGACCAAACGCGGGTAAACGGCGGGAGTAACTACGAGTACCCTGGTTAACACTGGATTCTTAAGCTAGTCTGTTTATAACGCGCTTAATTTTAGTTTTACAGCTACCTTTTTCTTTTAATCTTATTTAAATTAGAAGGCTTTTAAAACGCTTAGCGCCTCTTTTAGCGTTAAATATTGATTTTCAAACGGCTTTTTTATTCAAAATTGTGAAACTCGAAATTTTACAAATTCACATATGCTTCAGAGACGGCTGTTATTTAGTTTATTTAATCGTTTTCCCTGCAATATGGTTTTCTACATCTGTAAACTTGTTTATCAGTTTGTTCAACATTTAAAGACTTCATGTACTTACAATGAATAAGACTTAAGAGACAACTGTACAGAATTTAATCTGTTAATTTCCTTATATTCATGATTCTCTGCAACTATAAATGTCTTTATTTCGTTGACAAATCATACAAATTCGGAAAGATGCAACATTCAACTCGGATCGTAAACAAATCAATTTAATTCCAAACAAATAATTCAGCAATAGTCATTGATTATTTTTCGATGCATTCGTATACAGTTAATATTTCATAATATTTTAAATTTTTTTTTTTAAAGAATTTTTGCTGGCGCTGGATTTTCGAACATTCCTGGAAAATATGAAAATGTCGTCTTCATTATAAAAAAATCCTCGAAACAGGAATAAATGTTTTCAAACGTAACTCTCAGATCATGAAAAATACAAAATATTTTGAAATATTAACTATTTAGAATGCGTCGAAAATTAAATTGATTTGTTTACGATCCGAGTTGAATGTTGCATCTTTCCGAATTTGTATGGATGCTGCGTTCTTCGGTGTGAGTCGTTTTTAGCAATTTTCTCCTGATAGACGCAACAGAAGAATTAAGATTAATAGCGATCAAAAGTGCTTTTTTTATCACATTAAGCCTATACCCCCTCTCATTTTTCGCGAACACTCCCTTTAAGACAGGAGACCATAGTGAATCCAACCAAGGGTTCTCCCACATTTATATAGTATCGTACAGTTTATTGCTTCCAAACAAAGAAATAAAGCCAAACAAATCAATCCAAGAATAAAGCCAAACAATCTAGACCTAAACCCAAGAGGATATTGAGGCTCGCGGGGGTATTTTGTCTGGAAGATATTAAGTCGGTACCGTATAAAGGGCGGAGCTAAGGGATAATCGATGCTTGAGAAAGGAGTGAAACGGCATTTATCTGGTTAGGGACGAAGGCAGTATTGTCGGCCATCTTATCCCCCAAGACCTTATCAGTTCTAACAAAGTATCTGATCAGAAGAGTCGAATTGAAATACATTCGCCTCAGGCAAATTTCGTGTGTATTTAGATAAACTATAGTTTGTCCAACACTAACCGCTTGTATCGTTATATTGTAAATATAGTTAGTGTGCAACTATGCTTCGTTATTTCACTCAATATTGCAAGCTTTTTACTACTGAGTTTTTTTCATGTCTATATTGTTTTAATCTTGGGATCTCGTTATTTTTGAAAAGTTTTAAAAGAAATGACCGGCAATGTATGGTATTTAAACTGAGATTGCAGTTTTGTAGAGAATTTTTTGTGGATTTATTTGAGACCTATAATCAGACTAAGGTGCATATCTGTTCAGCAAGATTTTAAATTCAATATATAAAATCCTACTTGATTGTCCATTTTGGAGTGATGATTTTGAGAATCGGTTTTATAAAAATTATTAAAAGACGACAAAGAACAATGTAACACAGTAACTAACAGTAAACTAATTAGATGGTTAGGAACACATTTCTAAATGTTAGAATGAAATGTTTCTTTTTCATTATTATGTTGATTTTCTTATTCTTTATGATTAGAATGAAATGTTTCTTTTTCATTATTATGTTGATTTTCTTATTCTTTATGAATCTACTGAAAATGTTTTTGAACAGGTAGACATTACAGAAACCAATAATTAAAAAATATTACTTATTTTCAATGATAAGATTCAATTTTTACTATATGAACCTGTTCCTAAACAACTAATTAGTTAACTGTAATATTTTACATGTTAAATTTGCACTCCTGCTGAACAAATATGCACAGTGAAAACGTCTGATAGGTCTCAAATGAATTCTAAAATATGTCTCAACATTACTGCAATCTCAGTTCAACTACCATACGTTGCCAGTCACTCCCTTTAAGTCCTCTTCATAGTCTTATTTTCTTTGCGAGTAACCCTGTACACTCCTGTCAAAATTCTACAGATTGTTGCATTTAAACAGTTTTATGTCTCGTTTTTTTGGGGGGACCCTTTAACAAAAAATAATTGCATTTTCTCAATATTTTGCTATTTTAGATTAAATCGGATCCAATTGATAGTGACGATTTTGTGGTGGACGACGATGAGTTCGATGACGAAGACGAGGATTATGTCAGGTGATCTGATGATAACTACCTGAAGTGCCCGGCGTTGCCCGTGAAATTTCAGCAATGCTTCAAAAAAATCTAATTTTGAAAAAAAAAATGAATTCGCCCTTTTTCTGTACCCGTCAGCCCGTTTGGTCCAGCCCGGCGTTTGCTAACCATAGCTAACAAATATACAAATCTATGTATATATATGAGCGAAGAGCTTTATTACATAGAAGATATTGGCACCCTAGTTTGAAAGGTGCCCTAAATGATCCACAATATTATGTTATTGCTTTTCTTTTTGACAACATTATCTGTACAATGCTTATTTGGACATTTTGAAGATATTTTCGTTTTATTATTATCTAGCTTTATTTATATAATAAATTCATCCTGGGTATTATATGTGCCTCTTGATTGATTGATTGATTGGTTGGTTAATTGACTGATTGATTGATATCTAGACGAGACTCGTATAAGCGTAAACGAAGGACGAGTTTTGACCTGGACGAATTCGAGGAAGCGCTGATTGAACTCGGTGAATCGTCGGCTTCAAGGTACACGTCAAACTAAAGTTAATTTTACATTAGATTAAAATCTTAACGTTTTCATCCATAACTCCTTTAATTGAAGCGCTTTTGAGAAGAACGAAACATCTCGAATTTCCAATTCAGTGAATCCCAGATATATGAATACATAGCAAGAGTTTTTTTTATAATGTCGTATTCTTAGCATATTTAAGATCAAATGCCGCGGAAAATTGAGTATAATATTTATAAATTAATTGCATTCATATTTCAGGGCTATATTAAACTCATAGATAAATCGTTTATTCATGTACGGAAGTAATATGTGTTTGTACACTGTACAGGAATGGAAGCTGTGTAGAGTGTGGACTATGTGATAAGACTGTACATGTACCTGAAGATAAGAAAACCAAAGCTAGAATTAATTTCTTCAAGAAATTACATTATAACAAGTAAGTTCTTTTTACAGCATAATGTTGACCAAAAAAAAAAAAATTTAAACCTTTTCACATCAGAAACCAATCGGGTCAATTTTTTTGGCAACTCACATGACTCTTGGGAAGGACTTTTTTACGGTTAAATTTTTGCCTCTAAGAAAAATATCGACATTTATTAATTTTTAAATCAGGAAAATCCGCGGAAATATTTTGCTTGAAAAGCAACCGTTAGAGACAAAATGTTCCCTAACAGCCTAGTTTATTGTAAGTTAGAGACATAATGTTCCCTAACAGCCTAGATTTTTGTAAGTTAGAGACATAATGTTCCCTAACAGCCTAGATTATTGTAAGTTAGAGAAAAAATGTTCCCTAACAGCCTAGATTATTGTACGTTAAGAGACAAAATGTTCCCTAACAGCCTAGTTTATTGTAACTTTCATCCAAATACTTTTTCGATTTGAATTGAATATATTAATTGTGATTTAAAAGTCAAGAAATTTATTCCCTGATTATTAAATTTTAAATTAAACCTCAAACAAACCAGAATAAGTACTTAATCTTAAAAAATATGTTAATTTAATGGGACCGTTCACTTATTTGCGTAATTTCAGGGAAACTAAATAGCTTTTTAGCAGTTTAGATTTTGGGTTTGAGAGTAATTTTTTTTCTCAGTTTTTTGTGGATCCGGATCCGGAACCAGGAGGCAAAAATCTGGCGGATCCAATGGATCTGGTATTATTAGCCTTACTTTTCACAGATAACTGTGGCCAGAGACCAGACTAAAAGCCGATTATCTTTTCAAATTCCGGCACAAAGGTATGATACCTTTATTTAGACCAAAATAAGTGATCGGTCCCTTAGAAAAGAATTTACACAATACAGTTACATAAATAGATAATATATATATTGATGTCTAGATGTTTAAAGAATAGAACGGAAGGATTAGACTCTGAGGATGAATCAAGAAATGAGCAAAATGACCAGGACTGCTTGGAAGATGTTTATCTGTGAGTAGAAAATATTATGTTTTCAATTATCATTATCCACAAACTTGATCAGACAAAGCTTATACATGGTTTCTTTGTTAATCAGACCTGTCTCTCTTTCTATGGAGGGTCACTTGAAATTCTGTCAACAACCGGGGCCTCTAGGCTCTAGATTTATATATATTTTTGTAGAACTCATGTCAAACAGAAGGAAGAGGACAATTTCAGAACTGCTCAGGGACGGAGAAAGGCAGAAGTTCCGCCTATAGAAACAATTAGGTAAGTTTACTGAAAACCAGATGAATAGACCGGCGTTGCCCGTAGAATTTTAGAAACACTTGGGAAAAAAATTTCGAAATTAAAAAAGTTTTATTTTTTATTTAAAAAATTGAACTTTGAACAAAAAATATAATTTGGAAGAAAAAAAATTAAATATTTTTAAGTATTTTTACCCCCGGAGTACTTTTACATATTAAAAATGTCAGTCACTTTTGTTCAGTAGTTTAGCCAGCTATAGCTAACATATATATATATATAATAATATATTTTGAAAATAATCATTTGAGGACATTCCTGAACGCCCTTGGGAATGCCACTGTGGTGAATCGGGGTCACCAGATTAAGTGTGGACTTTGTGCTAACAAGCTGAGGGTCAACATCGGCAGAACTATCATGGGAAATATCAGGTACAACAGTTACAGTTGGCGTCTAAGCAGTCTGTTTCATTGATTGTCTGTCCGAAATTACTGCTATTTTTCTTATTGAATTTATGATTTGGTAATTTTTATCGTTTTTTCTTTTACTTTTCTTGTGCATCATGGACGACGAAGAAAATTTACATTTAAATAAATTATACATCCCCCTGCAATGGGGGAGGTGTAATTCTTACCCCCAGGTAGCATAACTAGAACTGAAACTATCATAAAGATATGAATTCCTTTATGATTTTATTTTAGATATTTTGAGCGAACCCACTTCCTCCGTTGTCCAGTACGGATTGCTAAAGTTGGAAAACCAACACAACTTATTAGGTGAGAACTTATATGACCGCAACATTTTGGCTTCCACAATTTTATCAGAGCTCGCGATTTAAAAACTCGGGGAAATACGGCTCGGGTCTAAGCTGTCGTTTGACCTTATTTACGGCTTGAGCTTTCGGATTCAAGCTGCATCTTATTTTCCACAGAGTTGAGTGAAGAAAAAAAACAGTTTAATATTATATTTGGCGGATTTTCATGGTAGGAATTGACGCATTCCCAGTTGAATGAGAACAAGACGCAACATTGAGCCTTATTCTCCACTAAAACCAACCAAGCTCAGTTTTGTTTTCATTGGACCTAACTCCTTAAGTCGAGCCGAAGATCTACCAGCTGTCAATCACGTGACACAATCTGTCGTCAGAGTTGGGTCAAACCTGCTAAAAATTTAATTTTCCCCCCAAAGCATGAATCTCAAATGTGATCATTAAAACTTTATAACAAATAAAAATTTACGGGTTAAAACTTAACAAAACTTTGATTTTTAGTGAGCATTTTATTCCGGGGCGCACACCGATTACCCGCATTCTGAAAACAATTCATCTTTTTGACTTCAAGCGCGCAGAGATAGTTTCACAGCTACTAGAAGAGACAGAAAGAGACGTTAAAAGGTTAGTTTCCATTCAGTTTTAATTTTTTCCCCCCCCATTTAACATCGCTCCTTAGAATTGGGGACAATTAAAAGAAGTCAAAATGGCAATGCAACTTTTTTCTTTTTTAAATCATTTATTTTTCGCAATAGTTCAAATCCAGCCATCATCCGTTTGAAAGAACGAGCAAGAAAAAGAAAATGCTGAGGAGATATGAGTGACATAAAAAAAATTCCTTGTAATTTATAGACGCCTGCATTGTCCTATGAAGCTTCGGAATCAAAAGTCGACATTAAAAATCATATTTGTTCCAAAAAGTATTTTTTTTCATGGCATTTATAACATTTGTTCAATAAACTGAAGTTTGGACTACGACTACCTTTTGTGAATCTTTGTGTTAAGGAGTTTTCTAGCTTTCTGTCGTCACTTATTACTCGTGTTTATTTCAACAAACTTTATGTATGTACAATTGTACATTTATTTAAAAGGACTAAGCAATATTTCAGTGACTCTTTGTGCAAAGTTGGTGTGTTCTATTCACGAGGTTATCTGATATTGTCGTCTTTCTAGGTTTAATTATAATGTTTAATTATGATAATTCCTATATGTTTTTCTGCAGTAGAAATTCGCAAGTCACTTTTGTATAGAGATCGAAACCACAATTCAAAATAAGTAGTTTTCAAAATTATAAACATGGATGTATATATGTATATATATATATACATATATATATATCAAATTCATTCTTTATTAGACAAAGCTGTTAACTGTTAAGGGTGAATCGTTGTGAATCGGACACTGTCATCTTTGCATTAAGTGTTACTTAAAATTACGCGTACAGTCGCTTTAAATATTGATTTGATTTGAAAGGTTCTGAAGCTGAAGAACATTTTGCTGAAGAACATCCGGATTTACTAGTTCCGTTTTATTGTTTAGCTTGCCAGGTATGATAAAATATAAAAAATTCAGGGCCATTAATTCGTTCGGGGATTATTAGTAAATTATAAATTAAGTTTGCACTGAATTAAAACTTTTGAATTGGATACACCCCACTTTAAAAGTTGCATGATTTGAGCCGGTTCAACATGTACTGTAGATGTTAGGTACTTTCCCAAAGGCATTTTCCCAAGTGGTAACTTCCCAAGTCTGTCCTGGCCGCAGTGCTCAGTCTCAAACATGTTCTAGTCGCAGCGCTCGGACCCCTAGCCCATCCTACCCGCAGCGCTCGGCCCTCATTGCATATTTGGGAAGTTGCCTGTTGTACTGTATAAAGTCAACCCAGCACGTTTCATGCAACAAATGTAGGCTGGCAAGATCACAGTGGATAGCGCTTAGCCACGTCGATATCCACAGCCTGAACTTTCAAATTGATAGAGGAAAAAAGTTCATGCACATTTATTTAAAGGGACCGTTCACTTATTTAGGTAATTTCGGGGTAAATTAAATAGCTTCTTCGCTATTGATTAGTATTGGACTTACTTTTTAAAGACAACTGTGGCCGGAGAAAAGCCGATTTTTCGTTCAGAATTCGAGCGCAAAGGGACGGTCCCAAATGTAAAGATAAAGCAATAATCAAGGTTTTAATATTTAGGAAAACTTCAAGACATATGATGAAGTGTTGGAGCATCTTGATGCTGATCACAACTACAAGATCAACTACAGCTGCCCATTCTGCGATCACGACGAGTTCGTCACTCAGAGTAAACTAAACAGGTTTGTAAATTTTAGGTTTTTATTGTTTTTATTGTATTGTTGAAGAATTTCTTCATTTTAACTCGGATACTTTTTATGAAAATATCTTTATAAAATCCTTTTCCCACCGATCTTACTATTTTGTTTTCATTCATTTTCCTAAATAACTATAAGAAATTAGCAGATTAACCCGCTTTTGTATAATTGAAGGACTGGTCCACCGATACAAAAATACTGGACAAACAAGATTTTTAATGACGGGTTGTCTTTTAATAACAGTAATAAACCATGCTTTCAGGTCACTTCGCACCACGTTCAAATCAAAAAATTTGTAAACAACGTTTCTCTATTTCGTTCGGCCATAAATNGATAGATAGATAGATGGATAGATAGATAGATAGATAGATAGAAAAATGCTTTTAAATATTATTTTCAGGCATATAGGGGATAAACATCCCGATGAAGAACAGCTGTTCACCTGTAATATGTGCACTAAAGGGTTCTCGTCATTCCATGCGTTGAAGAGTCATCAGAAAACCCATCTGAACGTGGATCCTGATATGATGGTAAGAATTAATATCTCAGGAATATATGTTTCAGAATCCTCTCCTTGCCGACCTCTAGGGGGGGGGGTTATGATTTTGAGAAATTTTTACGATTTATAGTTGACTCCAAGGTTATTGTGTCTAAAGTGTAAAAGTATACAATGTTAAGATTGACCCCAAGAATATGGTGTCTAGTTTATAATGTTAAGATTGACCTCAAGGCTTTTGTGTGTAGACTTAGAGTGTTTAGTGTATAATGCTTAGATAGACCCCAATACTAAAGTGCCTTGTGTATTGTGTTAAGATTGACCTCAAGGCTATGGGGTCTAGTGTATAATATTTAGATCGACCCGGTGTCTAGTGTCTAATGTAAAATGTTTAGATTGGCCCTAAGACTATGGTGTCTAGTTTATAATGTTTAGATTGACCCCCAGGGCTATGGTGTTTAGTGTCTAATTTAAAATGTCTTGATTGAACCCAAGACTATGGTGTCTAGTGTCTAATGTTAAATGTTTAGATTGACCCCAAGACTATGGTGTCTAGTGTCTAATGTAAAATGTTTCGATCGACCCCGAGACTATGGTGTCTAGTGTCTAATGTAAAATGTTTAGATTGAGCCCAAGACTATGGTGTCTAGTGTCTAATGTAAAATGTTTAGATTGACCCCAAGGCTATGGTGTCTAGTGTCTAATTTTAAATGTTTAGATTGACCCCAAGACTATGGTGTCTAGTATGCAGGTTGCGTTTAGCTGTAGGTTTTGTGGAGAAAATATTATGTACGGAAAACATCTAGATGAACATATTAGGTAAAAACATTTTTATTAATTAATTTGAAGTATTTATTTAAAGTATATTTATAATTAAATCTATTTACAGTTTAATCAATTATTAATTCTCTTGGCTAAAGAAATTAAAGATGGAAGTTTTATTAGTATTAGTATTAGTATTAGTATTAGTATTAGTATTAGTATTAGTATTAGTATTAGTATTAGTATTAGTATTAGTATTAGTATTAGTATTAAAATTAAATTGATCCTAAGCACTGCCAAAAATTCATGTATTTTCCCTCATTCAGCGAAGAAAACCCGGAAAAGCTTTTTATAACTTCAGGGGAAAAAATTATTTTCAAAGGGGGGAAGAAAAATTATTTTGCGAGAAAATATACACCCCTGTCTGATTCTAGGACGACCCATCAAGCTGACCTTGAGTTAGGTGAGAAAGCGTATACTTGTCAGATTTGTGAACAGATGACAGATTCAGAAAATATGGATCCAGCTGAGAACCAGAAACCTGGAGTAGCATTCGACGAGTTTTATCATTTCGAAACACATCTTAGGCAACCTCTTATTATAATCTATAACCACCCCAACCCCCATTTTGAGTTAATGATGGATTTGATTTGGGTTGATCTTGATTTTGGTTTAATTTGTTTTAGTTCCTTTGGTATGGTTTAATAAGGTTTTACTTTATTTGATTGACATTGGTTCGGTTTGCGGTGGTTTTGTGTGATTTGAGGGTGGCGACCTACCATAAGCTAATTAACATACAATTTAATAGTTAAAAGCTATGACTGCCGATCTGGTTTCCCTTTGTGATAGATCAAGTCCTAATCTCTTGTCTGATGTAGTAAATTTATCTTGGGCATTATGTGTGGCTAGTAGGAAGTCCCTAAAACTCTGATTGATTGATTGATTGATTCTTTCTTTCTTTCTTTCTTTGGGTGGGTGGGTGTTTGTTTGTTTCTTTCTTTCTTTGTTTGTGTTTTTGTTTCTTTCTTTCTTTGTTTGTTTGTTTGTTTGTTTGATTGGTTAATAATGGGATTTGTACCAGGATGCATGGGATCAATGTAGACAATATCTGCCGATTCTGTCGGAAAACAAATTACAACAGAAACAAGTTTGTTCAACATTTTAAGGTGAGAATATTTTCCCTTTCACTTTTTTTCATCATCAACTTAAATCTTGTATTATAATTGAAGTAGTTGCAAATCTGAACTTTTATTTTATGATTTTCTCTAAGTTACTTGCATATCACATTTTGTGTCCTAAAAATTAAGTTGTTGTTATCATCATATTTATCAATTGCTAAGGATGAGCACCCGGGTGAAGTACCCTACGAGTGTCCCCGCTATGGCTGTGAGAAGATGTTCACTAGAAAACAGAAACAACAAGATCATATTACTTTGCATAGAGTTAGGGTGCGTTGTCCTATGTTTCCTCGTTAAAATAATAATGGTACTAATGCAAGGAAATTTATTTCAGAGGTGTACACATTTTTTGTACTGCAATGTACTGTCTTTGGGCGGAAAAGTAAAAACAAGACGGATGTCAGAGCCTGACATGAAATCCATTTTCACAAAAATTATTTATGAAATATTCTGGTCATAGGAAATTATTATGTTAATTTTATAAAAATTATCAAAATTAAATGCTTTTAACCTCCTCGGATACTAAACGAACACTGATGCATCTATTCTTGTTTGCATAGTCCGCCCAAAGAGAACTGGTTTCAATATGTACGCAGACCGCAATTAACTTTCCTTGTATTAGTACCTTGGTTATAATAAAGGTGTGAAATTATGTAATGTAATGCATTTATTGCTGGGCCGATCCTGGCTCCAGATCTGCATCAAAATGTAATGGATCCTAAGCAAATTAAACAGAAAACAGGGTTTCCGGTCAACCAGATGGAATAAAAAGATACCAACTGGATAATAAAAAAAAACAATTAAATTTCATTACTTCTTACATCTGGAGTTGCACAGATTTGTTCTGTTATAATCATAATTTTCTGAAAAATGAGACAGAATAAATTTTCCCCTTAAAATCAGTTTTTTTTTTCTCCCCAATTCAGCGAGAGAGAAAAAACGCCTAAAAAATGTTGGGTTTTTTTTGGGGGGGGTGGACATTATTTTTAAAATAAAATATATACCCAGTAAATATTAGAATATGTTTAGGATGGTGATGTTCCCGAAGATATGAAAAAACTTTGCATGGAATGTGGAAAAGTTTTCTATATCAGGTCAGTCGTCAGTCAGCTAGGCTGGATTTGTTATTTTAGCAGTCTTATCAGTTGTTAGTAAGTCATTCAATCAGATAGTTAGCTAGTCTTGTAAGTCATTTGTTAGTCTGTCAAATAGGTTAGGAGTTTATCATAAGTTAGTTCAGTTAGATAATCAAGTTGTTTATGGTCCATCAGTTAATTAGTCATTCGGTTACTTCAACAAGCAGCAAATAAGTCGGCTGGTCGGTAAGTCAGTCGGTTGACGTCAAAAGGCAGAAAACTAGTCAATCAGTATATTGGTCAGTCAGCCAGTCTTTTGGTTTGTCAGCTCGTCTGTTGAAGTCAACTGGGTAGAAACCGGTCAATCAGTCTGTTGTCTAGCCAGTCTGTCAAAAGGCTACAAACCAGTCAATCATTTGGTTAGTCAGTCGGTCGGTCAATTAAAATGAAAAGGGCATGAAACTGGTGAGTTAATACATGAAACTGGTGAGTTAATACATGAAACTGGTGAGTTAATACTTGAAACTGATGAGTTAATACTTGAAACTGGTGAGTGGTGAGTTAATACATGAAACTGGTGAGTTAATACATGAAACTGGTGAGTGCTGAGTTAAGACATGAAACTGGTGAGTTAATACATGAAACTGGTGAGTTAATACTTGAAACTGTTACAGGAAGAAGTTGGAGCAGCATGTTAGATTAATGCATGGAGGAGTAGGACTTCCTGATAACATTCTCCAGACTGCGAGGGAATACACAACTCAAAATATATATCTTTTTAATATTCACAACTATTTTCCCATGTGGGGTGGGGGAACTTTGTCTTTCAGAAAGAAAAGGGTTGGTCTTGGCCGGTTTTTATATTTTTTGTACGTCAAAGACAAAAATCATTTGCTTCTCCAATGAGGATTTTTATGAATTGGCTTCCTATCTTTTTTGTTTGAATTTTATCTGTATAGTTAAATTTTGTATTTAAACCAAATGTCCATCTTTATTTATGTAAGAGGATATTTCATGATTTCAGAGTTTTTGAATTCAGTCTTTCAAGATGGATCTTTTGATCCCCATATTGTTGTATTTTGACGATACTATTTCCCTTTTATTTTTCAAATACAAATGTCAAAAATCCCAGTTTTTGGCCATGATAACATTTTTGTTAAAGAAGTTATCAAACTCCGGTTAAAGCCAAATACTGCCGGCTACCAATTTTCCTAAAATTATTGAAATTATGTATTTTACAGTAAAAGTAGAAAGCATCAGTGTCATCTTTGTGTGAAAACGTTCAGTAACAATTCTTTGTTACAGGTAATAGATATTTACAATTGTAACAGTTATTTACCGACCAATACCTACCTTGGAGAAATAGTGATACGGATTTTTAGGCTCTAAATTATTTTAACTTTAAAACGTTGCCATCCATGTTGCTTTATTTTCATTTTTAAAGCTTAAAAACTTCGCACGAGAGGTTACAAAAACATAATTATATTATGAAGGGGTTCACAATTTAGATACAAACCTTTCTTAGGGTCATTTCAGGTCGTGCAAAAAAATTTACCCGATTGGTTCAACCGTTCTCACGTATTTTGGATACAAACAAACGGTTGAAATAAACAAATATATTTTAGTCTCGCAAATTCTGTTTGTTTAAGGCGCACTTGAGAAAGCATGATAACAATCCCAGCTTTGTGTGCGATCATTGTGGTAAAGGATTCTATAGAAAGGATAGACTTGCTGTACACACCAGATCTGTACATTTAGGTAAGAAATCTGTACATCTGTACATCTGTACAGTAAGGTACTTTGCACATTTACGTACATCTCATTTTCATCTTTGATTTGAATCTGGCCTGTTTTCAACATTAACCAAATAAAAAGAATTTTTAGACGAATAAGAAACAAATAAATTTAATCCATCCTTGGTCGTGTTGCTGGGATTTCGTCACCAAATATAGGAATTTAACCTTTAGCTAGATACATTGCGAAAGTCAGAATTGAATTCATATACGGGCTGAAAATCCATTTCTCTTTCAGGAATTGAAACTCTGAAAAATGGAGCCTTAAGCTTCCCCAACATTTATGATTTGATTTGATTTGATTTGATTTGATTTGATTTGATTTGATTTGATTTGATTTGATTTGATTTGATTTGATTTGATTTGATTTGATTTGATTTGATTTGATTTGATTTGATGAAATCTCAAAGTCTTAACAGTAATTTAAATTTGATCGTTTCCTGACCTCAATATTCGATTTATCTAAAGTAAAATGTGTTCTAGGTATGAAAAACTTTGCCTGTGATCTATGTGAAAAGAAGTTTATTGATTCTTACAAGTTGAGAAGACACTTGAAAACCCATACCTCTGGTAGAAACCAGCCTCAAGCTGTGGTTGCAACCTCAGTGGAGGTTACTTCTACCCCAACTGTAACCTCGTATGCGATGATTCAAGGAAAATATGGTTTAACGGCAAATTCAGGATTCTTCGCACCCAATTTTTCTCATGCTTATTGTGGTTTATTTTTCCTTCTTCACTTTTCAATATATTAATTACGTTCTAAATTGTTAAATTACAAAATTCTGATGAACGTTTCATAGTTAAAAGAATAAGAAATAAGAGTTCCACTGTGTTATGTTCACCACCAAGCAGTGCTTAGGATCCGGATCCGTTGGATCCAAAACATGCAGGCTTTCTGGATCCGTAAAAATAAACGGATCCAAGGGGCAAAATATCAACCAAAACTGCAAATAAAAATATTTTGCTCTCAAAACCCAATTCTGAACAATTGAAACAAAAGAGAGATCAAAAATGTCCTTACCTCTAAAAGGTTCATCAACTCGAAGCGTAAACCCCCCCCCCAAAAAAAAAAAAAAAAAAAAATCTTTTTCTGTAAAAAAAATTCAGGAAATTTTGAAGAAATTTTAAAGACCTGGATCATAATTTAACTTTTTTCCAGTGCGGATCCAGGATTTGGATCCGGGATTATCTTCAAAATTTAATGAATCCAAATCACTACAAAAAAAATCTTGTTAAACCATGTTGAATTACAGGAGGGACTAGAAAAGAACAAACTGTTACAATTCACGGGATAGGGTCTGGGGGCCCAACAATAATACAGGTAGATTTTAAATACATTTTTTAAACATAAATAAACTTAATAATTACGAGAAGTAGCTGAACTGGGTAGACTAATTGATTTTGAACCGGGGCTCTATAGAAGGGGTTAAACTTTTTCTACGAAGCTCAACTTCTCTCTATACTATAAATTTGGTCCCAGATAAACAATTTTTGAAACTATTCTTATTTTATTTTGTTAAAATATTTAGTTGTCTGATCAGGCCCCTGTTGCTAAAAGAACAACTGTTCAAGCAGTTCAGAACTTTCTCAAGTTTGAGGTAAGTAAAATTTTACCGCTCTTAAAGGGAATGAAAGTGAAATTTCAAATGACCCTCCATGTAAAGATGGCAATGTCCGACTTGCAACAACTTACCCTTGAAACCTTCTTAACCTGATCAAAATGTGAAATATACAGTCCTTTTTTAGACTTGAAAAGTGTTTTCTTCTGTCAATTTCTCCATTGAAGGTTATGAACAAGAAATGCGCATGTCGCTTTTCCAGAGAAACTGCAAATGAAAATTAACAGTTTAAAGAAAGAAAAACGTTAATATATTATTCATACTTGATCTGACGAAGCTTTGAAGGGTATCGTTGTAAATCGGGCATTGTCATCTTTGCATTAAAGGGACTGTAAGCGTAATTTTACGCAAATGCAAAGATTAAAGGTACTGTAGGCCTAACTTCAACAAACCTTCGTTCCCCTTTAACCCCCATGCTGAGTAACGAAAGGAAGATATTGTCGTTTTTTTGTTCAAACGCGTTGAAACCACTAATGCAAATAATCAATCTTTATGAGCATTTGAACTTAATGTCCCTTATATCCGTAGTTTCCTTATATCCGTAGTTTTCTTGTATCCGTAGTTTTATGTTGTTATTAAAGGGATTGTTTGCCTATTTTAATTAGCAACACAATTAAATAAATCTTCAGAAGTTGTCAAGAGACAGAAGAATTATTAAAACCCTGGGTTTCTTTTTTAAATCTCGAGGATTTAATCATTTTTATCAGTTTCTTATCAGACAATATCTATTTTTCTCATTTTAAACTGATTTTTAGTTTATTTTGTAATTATAGTGGGACTAATAAACTGTGGAAATGAAGACGACATTTTATACTTATGTTTTTTTGATGCTCGTGTGAACACTTATTGAAGTGCCTTCAGTTGGTTCCTTTTTTGATTGTTTTTGGATCTTTTTTCAATCGTTTTGTTACTTTTTTTTCTCTTTACAACAAATTTTGCATAATATAAGAGGATCAAATTTTTTTTAAATTGTTTTTTAATTGTGAACATTTTCTTTACTTCCACTTTGTCAAATTTGACCCTGACAGAAAATAAATTCAAGAACGACCCAAAAACGATATAACAACAATGCAAAAACAAACTTATTGAAACGATCATTTTTGGATTGTTTTTCATAAAATAATTAGGATTAAGAAAGATATAGCAAAGTTTAATACAAGCAAACTTTAACATAATACAGTTTTAAAATTGTTAAAGTGTTATTGAATTTTTAAATTTAAAAAGGACTAACAACACTTTTTAAATTACACACAATTGCTGTGCATCGTGTTTCTTTGGTTATTTACTTCCATAGTTATATTGGTCTCACTGTACCAAGGTTGTACAATGAGGTTAAATATTCTGGATGCGCTTCAATGTAGGAAAAGACGACCTTTATAGCAATGGACACTCAAAATCCTCATTTGACGTCACTGCTTATTTTAAAGAATATTAAATTTTGTGGCTCACTAAATGTAAACGAACTGAAAAATTGATAACTTGAAATTGAATTGAATATCTTAGTTTTAAACTTGTTAGCACAATCAATATTTGTTAAATTTGCTGATTGTTAGTTAAGTATCAGTGACCTCATATGAGGATTTAGAGTTTCCATTGCAATAGAGACGACATTTACCTACATTGGAGCGCATCACAGTATCTAACCTTATTTACAACATTGCACTTTACTAAAAGAAAACCTGTTAAGAATGAAGAGGAGGTTCTAGAGGTAGAGCAGAGGCCTGTAGATTTCACGCAGCAAGGAGATAACAAGATACAACAGTATATAATCAATACACAGCTCTACCATACATAGATGTATATTTCGGCCCATTTATGGCCCAAAACTTCAAATATTTACACCCTCCGGAAAATATCATAAGCCACCCCTGAATGAATTCGTCATGGGTATTAGTGTAATGTGTAATTTTTACAGATTGTAAAATTGTTAAAATGATTTGATTTATTCAAAAAAAATCATTAATTTTAGAAGCAATAAAGTTAGTCAAATATTTGATACTAGAAATTTTCCCTGGGGTCCCTAGATGTCCCACAAAAAATTTGGGCCCGATCGGTTTAGCCGTTTTGACGTTTATTGGATACAAACAGACAAACAAACAAACAGACAAGCCAAATTTATATATAGATTTGAGCTATAAAACATTGTAAACAATTATTTTTGTAAAAAAAAATCAAAAAATGTTAGTTGTACTATTTGTTGTAAGCATGTACTATGTACACCTACCTCACCAAATCATCATTTATTAATTTATATTATTTGTTATATAATAAACCTCTTTCCTCATATATGTTTGTCAGCTATAGCTGGCCAAACGGCTGGACCGAATTGGCTAATTTTTTTAGAAAACCCATATGTATGTCCAGCTAGTTATAATTAATTCTTTATTGATTAAATAATATTTACTTATGTGTTTCTTCCAGATGCAAAAATAGGGGTTCATTGGGGTTCTTGCCCCCCCCCCCGAACCCTGGGGTTGATTACCCCCCTCACCCCCCCCCCTAGAATCCTGGAGGTAATTACCCCTGAATAGCAGGGATTACTCCTCAACATTGCCCCTACAAGTTACAACTCAAAATTGCCCCCTCCAGAAAAAAATCATTCCCAATTGATAAGTCTGCTTTTAACACCTTTTAAAGACGACTATTTTCATGAAAGTAGAAGTTTTCGCAGACTGCCTATTCCTAAACTCTGGCTCCTTCACTCATACATAACTGGTTATGATAAATAATATAGTAAGATAATGATTTATAATATTTTTGTGGTGGTGTATTTCTCGACCTACGCAAATCCGACCTACTAGCACGTGGTTTATCAGCTGTTAAATGGACTTGTGGCCGCAGCGCCCGGCCGCTGCGCTCGGCCCCCTAGTCTGTCCCAGCCACAGCGATGGGCCAAGAAATTGTCTTAACCTAACCCTCAAATAATACAAAAATAAAGTAGGTCCGATATTACAGTAAGTCAGAAGTTCAGTAGTGAGGATGTTGCGTATAGATGATGTAACATTACCTATTTTTGTAGGTCAAGTCAACATTGAAACATGAGATGTACAAGGTGTCCCACGAAACATGACAGTTGGTGAATAGTTTAGAATGTTTTCTTCTATAATTTGTTAAATTGTTTGACACCAAAGGCAATAAGAAAAATGTTATATGGGATTCATATTATAGTGAAATTTCAAAGTAAAATATATTTGAGCAAAAGATCGGTTCGTTTCCCGACCCCTTCTCAGCTCAGTTTTGGTTCTTTCTTCATAACATAGCAGAAAAAGTTTACCAAAACCAGTTCAGATAAGTTTTGGAAATCATCTGGGTTGCAAGGTTAAGTTATGGATAAGATATTTAAATGAGAACTATATGATATGGGTTGCTAGGATAAGATATTGAAAGGAGAACTATATGATATGGGTTGCAAGGATAAGATATTGAAAGGGGAACTATATGATATTGGTTGCTAGGATAAGATATTGAAAGGAGAACTATATGATATTGGTTGCTAGGATAAGATATTGAAAGGAGCACTATACGATATTGGTTGCTAGGATAAGATATTGAAAGGAGAACTATATGATATGGGTTGCTAGGATAAGATATTGAAAGGAGAAATATATGATATGGGTTGCTAGGACAAGATATTGAAAGGAGAACTATATGATAGGGGTTGCTAGGATAAGATATTGAAAGGAGAACTATATGATATGGGTTGCTAGGAAAAAATATTGAAAGGAGAACTATATGATATGGGTTGCTAGGATAAGATATTGAAAGGAGAACTATTTGATATAAAAACAGGAACCTGATACCCTTCCATTAGCAATAGAACTTGCAGTGTCATTTGATATCCTCTACATTAGTAGAAAACAGTGAGAAGATTTATGTAGCTTCATTGTTCTCCTACCACCATATTCACTTTATTTTACTAACAGAAAATAAAGAATTCAAGGGACTGTGAGCGTAATTTTAAGAAATGACCCTCCATGCCTGATTTACAAATAATATAATATATATCATTTTGTAGAATATATTGAAAACTATTTCTTTTCAATTATTTTCTATTTCCACAGCAGGAATTTTCCGAATTAAACACTTTAAACCTAGAAAAACGACAAAGATACAAATATTAGAAGATCTAAGTTTGTGACAAAGACTCAATTCCTATAAGAGCAAATCATTTACAGTGTAAAATATATACTAAGTATATTTCATATTATAAAAGATTAATTGTTCATACATTTGAAGATTGGTTGTAATAATGTATTTAGATAATTTATCATCTTATTCCATCCTCATCCCCTCAAGATGTGTCGTCATTTTCTTGTATCTTTGTACACGTGTCGATTGTGTCGTTGTAGAGGTGTCTTTTGTGTCTCTGTACAGTGCACATGTGTACTTTGTGCCTTTGTACATGTGTCTTTTGATATCATTTTACAAGTGTGTTTTGCGTATTTCTTGACGTGTCTTTTGTGTCTTTCTGCTTTTGTTTTTTGTTTCTTTGTACACGTGTCTTTTGCGTATTTCTACGCGTTTCTTTTGCGTCCTCGTGACGTGTTAACGTTTTTGTACGCTTGTTTTTTATGTCTTTGGAAACGTTTCTTTTTTGTCTGTTGACTAATTGTAGACGTGTCTTTTGCATCTTTGTTCGCGTGTCTTTGACTTGTCTTTGTAGAAGTGGCTTATGTGTCTATGTAAACATGTCTTTTGCGTCTTTGTAGACGTGTATGTTTCGTCTTTGTAGACGTGTTTTGTTTGTTTCGTTGTATACTTGTCTTAAGTTTCTTTTTACAGGTTTCTTTTCGTCTTTGAACCCGTGTATTTTGTGTCTTTGTAGACGTGTCTTTTGTTTTTTCAGCACGTGTATTCAGTGTCTTTGTACACGTGTCTTAAGTGTCTTGTACACGTTTCTTTTGCGTCTTTATAGACGTGTCTTTTGTGTCTTTGAGCCTTTTTATCCATGTGTACGACCTTATTTTTGTCCATCATGATCAGGATTTAGCGCTATCGCCCATAATTGCTAGGAAAATATTTCACGATTTTGATTTGATTTGTATGTATTAGGGGAAAATGGGAAACCCTTTCTAAAAAATTTCGCATTTTTCGCGGACATTTTTTTCGCCAAACATTTCACATTTGTTCGTATTTTTAAGTGAAATTTTAAATGCCAAAATTTCGTGAAAAAATATTAAATTTTCACTTTCTCTTCATCAAATATTTATTAAGGTAAAGGAAGAGAAATTGTTAATTTTGATATGATAAAACTTCTAGTGCTTAGCATTCAGAGCAGGGAAGTTCACAAGTATTTTTTGCACAATTAATTGTTAAAGCTACAACATTTTAGGTTTTCGCTGAATTTTTTCCGCGAAATTATTTTTCGCCAAATTTCGCATAGATTTCACATTTTTCGTTAAAATCATTTTCGCAAAAAGCACGAACTTTCGCGAAAAAGTTTGCGAAATATGAAAGAAAATTTTCGCTAAAGTTTCGTTCGCTGGAAATGACTAATTATGTATCTTTCTATTTCATAGATGTGTAACTAATTCTAGATGTATATAATCTCACACGAAAAAATCTATGAGAATTTTGCCAATTACTAATTTAGAAAACCGGTTGAAAAACAAGTGTTAAAGAGTTTAAAAATTACAATTTAAAGTGGGTATAATTTTGAAAATTAATGCAGTTTTTCATAGCATTCTGAATTTTTGTATAGATACGAATCTATGGTTACATATGTGTATTGTGTATCCATGCTATTGTCGAGCTAATTTATGATTGTTTTCAGATGTTATAAATTCTCTAATCAATATTCATTTTAATGTAAAGATGTATTTAGCTAGTTAATATGTATTTTTGTCATCTCGTGTGTGTATATCCTATAAATTTCAAATTAGTTTGGTAATTTTTATATATAAAGCTGTAATCTCTGTTTGGCTGTTTGTTTGTTTGTCCGATCATAACTCAGGAACCCCTGCACTGATTTACCTAAAATTTTTAATTGGGGAAGTTGGGAGACCCACGGAAATGTTCTTAGATTGGTTTTGAGATGCTAAGTTCAGTAAATTGACTTAAATGCTAAAAGTTAGTTTCTTTGTAAAAATCGTCGGGTAAACGGCGGAAGTAACCATGAGTAACCTGGGCAGTGCTGGGTGTCTACGCTAGGCGATTATACAGGGTGTCCCAATAAGAATGGGAATTCAGTGACGAATTGGATATCCTCTTTGTTATGAATTAGCATTGTAATACCTAATTTCAAAAGCCTTAATATTATTATGTCTGCTAGAATTTATTTTATGAAAAGGGTAAATGGCTTTAAAAATGTGTCTATAATGTCTCCGCAAGATTAACAGTTAAGACGGACAAGTTTACTCTGTTTGAATACTGCAATTTTCTTGTTTTACTAAGTACAACCGTATGCAGTCAAAACATAAACAAACAAAATGTGAACATAGCAGACGAAACTCTTACAGATTACAGCTTTCTCAGTAGGTATCACTATACTAAATCAAAGAATTATTTAAAAAGACGATATCGAATTCTTCACTAAATTCCCATTTTTGAGACACCCTGTATATGTTTAACATTGAAAACTAATATTATAAATATCTTATGTAGAAACAGTTACGCACAATTAATTGAAAGCAAAAAATACGAAAAATTAGTGCTGAAATTTTGCAAAAACCACACTGCATTAACAAAATGTTTCCAACTGTTTTTAGCAAATTGAAATTAGTGCAAATTTTCCTATTAAAGTGCAAATTGTACTTCAATTCATTGAGTTTTGTTGTTGTTTTTGTTTGCATGATAAATTACACAAAATATTTAAAAATAAATGAGAATTAAAAATTGCATTTCTTTATTTCATAATAATTCCTTTAACAACCACAAATATAAACATTTTACATCTTTTTCAAGAATTTGTCAATATAACACCATGTAACATATAACTTTTTCACTATTACGGGAATCCATAGATTTGATTACAGGGGTAGTTTTTTCTTGAATAAAGGGTTAACTTGATATAACTTTGCAACATTTTTCTTAACCGCCAAAAAAAAACATGGTCTCAATTAGAAAGAATATAATGAACTTTAAAATTTTTGCCCAAAAACATATGATACAAACAATAGACACTGTAATATGAAGCATGTACTGTATATGTGTAACAAATAATTTTTCAAACTTTAAAAAAAATGTTTTACAAAATTTTCCTAATATCTTTTGAAGGAAATAATTTTTTTTGGCACTCCTTCCTTTTTGTGTAAAAAATGTCTAAATTGCGTTTTAAATTTCCCCATAAGCGATTTTGAAAAAAAAAATAATAAAAATCGGAGTTTTAGAGGTATAAAATGCTATTTCAGGCGAGAAATTTAAAAATAATTGCTTCTCAGTATTTTTTTCAATCTTAAATAAACGAAAGTGAAGATTTGAATTTGAATTGCCCATCTACATATACATACATTTCAAAATATGAAACTAAAATTATATCTACAATATCTTTACATTTCTTAAATTAAAAATTTATTTGATTAGAGATCACACCGGTCTTTTGAATTGTTTTACAGGTCTGGCTGATACCACCTGAAAAAAAATATTGATAAAGATGTCTAAAAGACTCTGTTTTTTCTTCTTCATTTTTAAACTTATTTCCAGATTTTAAGGATATTTGACTACCCCTGAGTCCAAAGTTGAATCAGCCCCCTAGATAAAGAAAATGAGTTTTCATCACAAACTTTGATTTTCTAGTTCCTATATCTTTGCAACCCAATACCTTAATTATTTCAAACAGAAAAGTTTGAGTTTGTGGCAAATACTCAATTCCTTAATTTTGATGGCTTTGGCTCCACTTTCATATTGTATTGTTACTTTTAATATTCCAAGAGAGTTATTCTTCAAGAAGTGCTAATATTTATTATCTATACAAGCCTTTTACTCAAATATATATGTATATATTCAGTTTTCAAACTTCATATTTTATTAAAAAAGAATTATACTAATACAATGTTTCACGCCTCATGACGATCCTCAGTAGTCAAAATTCTTTGAAAAAATATATATATATATATATATCCATGTAAGCCATAGCTATAGCCAAACGGCTAGAAGAAATTGGATGAAACCTTGGGTTCCCTGGGGATATAATGGGATAAAAAATTTGATTTTTTTTTCAAAATTCAAAAGTGTTTTTAAAATTCTTTGTGCAACCCTGGGCACTTCAGCTAGTATAACACATTTGATAACCTCTGTTCATAGAGATTGAGAATAGAATATATAGAGAGGAATTAAAAGAATCTCTCGGTATGAATTTTGTCAGTCCCTTTCAGCCTGAAAGGGAGTTCAAAGTGTACAAATCATGTAAATGTTCACAAATTATATGCAGTAGAGTACATTAATACAGTATGTTCCCTAGACTNATTAGCAACAAACGACCCAACTGAATGCACATCACGATGTCAATGAACTGGGCCAAAAGTTCTTCTCAATAGCGCTTCATTAAAAAGGAGTTATAAGATGGTAAATCTATATAATAAAACAAGACATTCGTGTTCATATAAATGTTACTTATTGCCGGCCAAACGGCTGGACCGATTGAGCTGAATTTTTTGTGGACACTCAGGGGCGGCCGGTGGTGTTATTTTTTTCCACGGGCAACGCCGGGCCCTAGTATCTAAAAAACAGTAGGATACAGAGGAAAAGATATATACCTAATAAACAGTAGGATACAGAGGAAAGGCAGAGCAAGGTTTGTTGATGAGAGAACAGATGAGCGCAATGCCCCATTGCACAAATAGAAATTACAATAGCAAAACTTCTCAGTGCCAGCACCATAGCTGTTAGTCTCACATTCCTAAACAAATATTTAAATTATTGATAAATTGTGATCATAAACACGGCAAACTAAACAGAAGTAAGATTTGACATTACAGGTTCAACTTTGTGACCTTGTAGCTCCTCTAGTTGGTTCTTCTTGAAATTGTATAAAGTGTATCGAGATTTTAGCCGGCGCTCAATTGGAACCGGTTTTGTCGGATCAACGAAGCTACTTAAATTTTTTAAATTCAGCCTCCACTCACATATTAGAAATTCAAACTTTTTTGTTCTTACTAACAACTCTTTAATAAGTGGAGTTATGATTAAAAAAATTAAAATAAAAAATAAAACTATATAATATCGATTTAATTTTTCAAGAATATAAATAATAAACTTTCTCCCAAAACACTTCAGGGGAATAAAATTCCTAACTTTGATCAGGCCCATAACTAACATTAAGATTTAAGGGTCGTCTTTGGTCGAAGCAACAAAGTGTTTATTTTTATTGTTTATGTTTTTTTTTATTTAGGTTCATAGGGTTCATATATAAAAGCCCGTCTGCATACTTTAATCTTAATTAAAGTCAAGGCCAGATTTGTAAACTAAAAATAAACATGTGCACAGAACTACATATGTTAATCGTTTTAATATTTTTTGGGAACATTTGAGTTTGTTGCAAAGACTCAAAACTACACCATTAAACAAATTCTGATATTAATAATTCTGAATCAATCAAAATACGGAAATTTTTATTAAAATGCGTTGAATTCATTTTCACCTTGTGCTTTGTTTTTTAACTGTAATAAAAAACAAAATCCAAAAATTGTCTTTTTCAAGTTAGGATAAAAAAATGACTTTCATTTCACGTGCCGGGCCGAATTTCAACTGGCCAGGGCTAGCAGTACAGTACAACTACAGACTATATGAGGCAAAACGAGACTGTACGCCAAATGAATTATCCCCTTATACTGAATTTTCTGTGAAGGTTTACCCATAAAGGATAAGACTTTAGAAACGAATTCATTTTGTCTGTTTTCCTATATTCATGATTCCCTTCAACTTGAAACTTTTTTCATTTTTTGATTAACCATCAAAGAAGCAATTAAAATACTATATTTAAGGCAGCAAACTTAAGTGAACCTTGGGATTGCCATTCACCATGTTTAAAGAGTTTCAGGTCGTCTTTACAGTCTCATCCTTTCAGAATAACTCTGTATGTGCGCATGCGCAAACCTGACACAAAGTTTCAGGTTAAGATCATAAGCACGGTTTAGAATTTTCGTCTCCTACAGCTTTGACATAGTGTCATTTTTGATAAAATCCTTTAATAAATATTCCCAAATATTTTCTTTTTCAAGTTAGGATAAAAAAATGACTTTCATTTCACGTGCCGGGCCGAATTTCAACTGGCCAGGGCTAGCAGTACAGTACAGCTACAGACTATATGAGGCAAAACGAGACTGTACGCCAAATGAATTATCCCCTTATACTGAATTTTCTGTGAAGGTTTACCCATAAAGAATAAAACTTTAGAAACGAATTCATTTTGCCTGTTTTCCTATATTCATGATTCCCTTCAACTTAAAACTTTTTTCATTTTTTTAATAATCATCAAAGAAGCAATTAAAATACTATATTTACGGCAGCAAACTTAAGTGAACCTTGGGATCGCCATTCACCATGTTTAAAGAGTTTCAGGTCGTCTTTACAGTCTCATCCTTTCAGGAAAACTCTGTATGTGCGCATGCGCAAACCTGACGCAAAGTTTCAGGTTTAGAACATAAGCACGGTTTAGAATTTTCGTCTCCTGCAGCTTTTGACATAGTGTCATTTTTGATAAAATCCTTTAATAAATATTCCCAAATATTGTTCATCGGGGGGGGGGGGGGAAGCCAAATCCCCCCCCCCCTTTGCTTTCAACATTCTTAATCCTAGATTAGTATCTACTTGTTAAATTTGAACCACTCAAGTAAATCTAGAGCAATTTTAAAAGTCAACATTTTTATTCCAGAAAAATCATCATAAGACGTACAGGGTGTCCCACGAACCATTCAAGACATACAGGGTGTCCCACGAAACATGATAGTTGGTGAATAGTTTAGAATGTTTTCTTCCATAATTTGTTAAGTTGTTTGATACCAAAGGCAATAAGAAAAAAATATTATATGGGATTCATATTATAGTGAAATTTATTCCAAAGTAAAATATATTTGAGCAAAAGATTGGATCGTTTCCCGACCCTTATCAGCTTAGTTTTGGTTCTTTCTTCAAAACATGGGAGAAAAAAGTTTACCAAAACCAGTTCAGATAAGTTTTGGAAATCATCTGGGTTGCAAGGTTAAGTTATGGATAAGATATTTAAATGAGAACTATATGATATGGGTTGCTAGGATAAGATATTGAAAGGAGAACTATATGATTTGGGTTGCTAGGAAAAGATATTGAAAGGAGAACTATATGATAGGGGTGGCTAGGACAAGATATTGAAAGGAGAATAATATGATATGGGTTGCTAGGATAAGATATTGAAAGGAGAACTATATGAAATGGGTTGCTAGGATAAGGTATTGAAAGGAGAACTATATGATATGGGTTGCTAGGATAAGATATTGAAAGGAGAACTATTTGATATAAAAACAGGAACCTGATACCCTTCCATTAGCAATAGAACTTGCAGTGTCATTTGATATCCTCTACATTAGTATAAAACAGTGAGAAGATTTATGTAGCTTCATTGTTCTCCTACCACCATATTCACTTTATTTTACCAACAGAAAATAAAGAATTAAAGGGACTGTAAGCATAATTTTAAGAAGTGACCCTCCATGCAAGGAGAGCCGTTCACATGGAGGGTCACATGTAGAGTCACATGGAGAGCCGGTTACATGGAGGGTCACATGTAGAGTCACATGGAGGGTTACATGTAGAGTCACAAGGAGGGTCACATGTGGAATCACATGGAGGGCCGGTCACATGTAGGGTCACATGTAGAGTCACATGGAGGGTCACATGTAGATTCACATGGAGGGTCACATGTGGAGTCACATGGAGGGCCGGTCACATGGAGGGTCCCATGTAGAGTCACATGGAGGGTCACATGTAGAGTCACATGGAGTGTCACATGTAGAGTCAGATGGAGGGCCGGTCACATGGAGAGTCCGATGGAGGCCCGGTCACATGAATTGTCACATGGAGAGTCACATGAAGGGCCGGTCACTTGGAGTTACACGAACAGTTCCTTTTAGGCATTCAAGTTTAACACTTGGCATGATGGATTTTAAGTAATAAATCAAAGCCAACCCATTGCATGGACATACTTTGTTTTACATGATTCATCTTGCACTTCGCACATCAATCAAAAGACGACCTTCGAATGAGCTTTAACCTAGCTAAGAGCCGGATATATACTTATTGACTGTATCCAGTTTCCACACATGTTCAATAGTTATTACCATGTTATTACCATGTTATTACCATGTCATAACCATGTTATTACCATGTTATTACCATGTTATTACCATGTTATTACCATGTTATTACCATGTTACCATAATTATTACCATGTTGAATACAAGTTAGTTACGATCTATGCCTTAAAATAAACCAATTATACAGAATAGACATCGGATTGCAAAGATATAAGTATTAGAAAATCTGAGTTTGTGACAAAGACTCAATTCCTATAAGAGCAAATCATTTACAGCAATCAAACTACTTACTTCAAAGGTTTTATTCTAATAAAAAACTCACCTTATAATAAACTTTATCCTTGGTAGAGCACCCTCTTCCTGTAACATCCCCTCCTTAACAAAAATAAATGAATTCAGTCTATGTCACAAACTCGAATATAATCCCCATATCTTTGCAACCTGATGGTGTAAACCTTTGTAATTACAAATTTACAAAATTCATAGTTATAAATACTAAATGACTTTGACATGGGTGCAAAGATATGGGAATTAGAAATCAGAGTTTGTGGCAAAGACTGGATTTCTTTAAAACAATAAGTTAAACCAAAAAAAGGGAAACAACACATATTTTCAAATTCTGTTCACTTTGCAATTCGACTTCGAATACTTTTGATCTTTATTAGAACTTTCATAATTAAAAGTTTATCGATTCAAAGGTGTGCAGCTAGCCGGGATCAGGTTGAAAAAATATAGAAATCAGAAGATTAGAATTTGTAACAATTGTTCAGTTTCTATATGAGGATTAACTGAAACGACTCTACATAGTTTTCATGTTACTAAATATTAATTTGAATAAATTAAGGGATTTAGGAAAATATGATTTTACATTTGTATGTACAGGGTTACCCACAAAAGGATGAGACTGTAAAGACGAACCAAAGCTCTAAAAATATAACGATTTGATGCTTTATTTTTGGTTTCTGCATTCAATGGAGTATTTTAATGGTTTACTTTATGATTATGCACAGAAATAAGGAAGTTTTGGTCTGTACAAGGAACCCAAAATGCAAGAAAAACTAACTAAACAAATTCTGTACAACCCCTTGAAGGGAGCCCAGTAGTATACGAGGGAAGCTCTTGTATTATCGGAGTTCTATGTTCATGAACCCATAGTATTCCAAACTAGAAAATTAGATCAGAATTCTGCCAAATATAATTGTGAAAAGAAAATCCAAATTGAACACTTTGATATTTTTAAAATTTTTACATCTAGAGTTGCAAAACAGTATCAGTGGAATGTTAAGGTTAATTTCTCGAGGGCAAAGGTCTGGTGAAACTTCAATTTTGGCCAGGTTAAATGTTTTGGTGGGGATTAGAGATAGCTCGTAATCTTAAAGGTTAATTCAACAAATTTAAAAAACGACAATTTTACGTCTCATAAGTGATATCAATCGTTTTTCAAAAACATTCAATAAAACTTTCAAAACTTGAAATACTGCTAAAGTTTGATTTTGTCAAGGTTTGCAATATTTTTTATCCTCGAAAGAAAATTTAAAACAATATATTTTTATTCAGAATCAAAATTTGGCAAAATTGTTGCAACTTTTCAAGGCTGTCTGGATCTTTGTGCATTGTTATGCTATTTATCAATCAGCCTTGGGTCAGAATTAATAATATCTCTACCAATTTTTAAGACATTAAACAGGCAGAAAACATTTTTAAAATCCCTTGAAATAATAATTATTTTTTTTAATACGTCAATAGCATAACAAGAATAAGATTCATCTAGATTCATTTATAAAATTCTCGATTTGTATTCATTATCAATAATTCTTTTGAATTCTTTTTAATTTTAAATTTTGTCGTCACAGAATTCAGAACTCAAATTTTATAAAAAAAAAGTTGACTTACGTTCTCCATATCTGATAAAACAAGTTCGGTATCCAAGATTTTCATCACATTTCACAATCTTGTCCAGCTGATCACTGTAGCACTTTAAACCATTACCTAAATAAAACAGCTGATCACTGTAGCACTTTAAACCATTTCCTAAATATAACAGCTGATCACTCTTTAGCACTTTAAACCATTTCCTAAATATAACAGCTGATTACTGTAGCACTTTAAACCATTTCCTAAATATAACAGCTGATCACTGAATAGCACTTAAACCATTTCCTTAACAGCTGATTACTGTAGCACTTTAAACCATCACCTAAATATAACAACTGATAACTGTAGCACTTTAAACCTTTTCCTAAATATAACAGCTGATCACTGTAGCACCTTAAACCATTTCCTAAATATAGGAGCTGATCACTGTAGCACTTTAAACCATCACCTAAATATAACAACTGATCCCTGTACCACTTTTAACCATTTCCGAAAAATAACAGCTGATCACTGTAGCACCTTAAACCATTTCCTAAATATAGGAGCTGATCACTGTAGCACTTTAAACCATTTCCTAAATATGACAGCTGATCCCTGTAGCACTTTAAAACATCACCTAAATATAACAACTGATCACTGAATAGCGCTTAAAACCATTTCCTTAATTTAACTGCTGATTACTGTAGCACTTTAAACCATCACCTAAATATAACAACTGACAACTGTACCACTTTAAACCATTTACCTAAATATAACAACTGANTGTAGCACTTTAAACCATTTCCTAAATAAAACAGCTGATCACTGTAGCACTTTAAACCATTTCCTAAATATAACAGCTGATCACTGTAGCACTTTAAACCATTTCCTAAATATAACAGCTGATCACTGTAGCACTTTAAACCATCACCTAAATATAACAACTGACAACTGTACCACTTTAAACCATTTACCTAAATATAACAACTGATAGCTGTACCACTTTAAACCAATTACCTAATAAAACAGCAAATCATTGTTCTATTTAGGTTAATTTTGTTCATTTTAAAAACTATAATGATAAAACCACTCTGACCATTAAATTATTTTTATTCTTAAAAATAAAAAAGAGTAAATTTTCTTAAACTTATTTGAGAAATAATTTATACTTTCTCTGCAAAATATTTTTCCAGCTTTATTGAAAAATTATCCTAAAATTGAAATCTAATACGTTGATAAAGCCATTTCACGGATGAAAGTACGGATAAAATAAATCTGCTCACGGATTTTGAAACATTTTCCCCGATTTTTTGTGTAATCTACAATCTTAATCTTTTCCTCGATGTAAACTTGGAAATTTGAAAACAGTTTATTTATTATTAAAATTAAATTATTCTAACTGAGCTCACTTCAAAGGTTTACCCAACCTTAGTATAGCATACTTAACAACATAACCATATACCTTTAATTTACTGAAGAAGTTAATTTGGATATTTTGTGGCAAAATATTTGATTTCGAATAAAATTCATATAAAATTAAACAATAAAAAAAATAAAAAAAATGAAGGAGAAAGAAAAACAAATACGAAATAAAGGAACGTTTGGTTACTTTAAAAGGCTTAACTAAATGTGTTAATGAAATATATCAAAATTTAATTACTGCAAAAACTTGAACAACATGTAGATTTAACGTGTAGACTTAACACTAAAACAGTTAAGTGTATTTGATTTTGTTACAATTACAAAGGAAATAGTTTTACTCATTACTTATTATATCACTAATTAAGGGAAATTGGTCTGTTTACATTGCACAATTTCTGTGTGTCATGTTTATTGGACTATATAACATTAGTCTAAAAGTCGTCTTCCTATTTCAGAGTTTTATGGTTTTTACTGTAACTAGGCTATTAAACAATATAAATTAACAAAAAAATTCTCAAAAAAAAAGTTTATGTATGTAGTTTAAGACGTTAGTAAAAGAAAAGAACAAAGAAATAATTGAACTACATGAATGAACAAAGTTTCTTTTCTTTCTTATAAATGCACATTACTTAAAAAGGAACAGAAAAATTGTATTGCCCCTTTTTGCACGTTGTGCTTAAACTTAAGATATTATGTACTTTTTTCAAATTCTCTTCTGATTTCTTTCCAAACCAAATATTAATTGTCTATTTTTTCTAATGAAACGCATTTTTATTTGAGCATGTTTATCAATATGCCACACAGTTTTATTCCATGGGGTTACCTAGAATAAGTCACACAGCGGAAGCTTTTTGGGTTTTGAACATACTCCCCTTCAGAAAATAAGGAGTTTTTAATGTTATGCAGTTTTTATTTCAAAAAATATCAAAAACGCAAATCTTAGAAACAGAAACGATTTTTATATTCCTAGAGAAAAATCTACAAAAATTGGACTGCTTCCTTCTCACAATTTCCCTAAAATACGGTATGAAAATAAACGGCACTTTCCTAAACTTTTAAATACTAATCTTATTTTCAATTTTAAACAGAATTTAATTGAAGATTTTTATCAGCAGAACAAATGTTTTAATTCTATCACATGCTATGTTTGCAAAAGAATCGAAGAAAGCAAAGACGACTTTACAAAGAAAAGACTAAAAAGAGTAAAAGATATAATCAAACATAAAGGATGTCAAAAATTGGCGCGAATTAAAAAGATGCTAAAAAATGCCCGTTTTGTGTAGAACCTTTATCTTTTTCATAACCCTTAAAGCCTANTGTCCCTTTAATTAGATCTGTTTAATATGTGCTTACTGTTCCTTTAATTTGATCTGTTTAATATGCGCTTAGTGTCCCTTTAATTAGATCTGTTTAATATGTGCTTACTGTTCCTTTAATTTGATCTGTTTAATATGCGCTTAGTGTCCCTTTAATTAGATCTGTTTAATATGTGCTTACTGTTCCTTTAATTTGATCTGTTTAATATGCGCTTAGTGTCCCTTTAATTAGATCTGTTTAATATGTGCTTACTGTTCCTTTAATTTGATCTGTTTAATATGCGCTTAGTGTCCCTTTAATAAGATCTGTTTAATATGTGCTTACTGTTCCTTTAATTAGATCTGTTTAATATGCGTTTAGTGTCCCTTTAATAAGATCTGTTTAATATGTGCTTACTGTCCCTTTAATTTGATCTGTTTAATATGAGGAACAATGAAAAAAAAAGTAAAAAAATAGCAGTTGGCCTTGCAAAGGTAAATAATTTGACCCAAAGTTGGCGAAGCCTCCCTTTAAGTAAATATAATGAATATAAGAAGATCAGGAAGAAATGACAGGCTAAGACGCCTCGAATATACCTGTTGCCAGCAGGCACAGAGACACAAGAAATAAAATCTTTTTCTTCTTCATCTTTTTTCTTCTTAATGGAATCTTCTAGTCATTTTATCACTTTCTGGTTTTCATCCAAACTTTACACTCTGATCACTAAGTTTTTGTGCCTCTAAATACTTCCATGAAAAAATCTCCTAATTTTCTAAAATAATTAAAGTATTTATTCGGTGCAGAGGTTTCGTCAGATTTTCTTTAATCCAGGTTGAATTTTACTCCAGGGATTAAACCCTGTGTTTGCTCCAGGTCCCCCGTTGAATATAGTATGGATTGCTGCGGGACTGGATCTTGCTCCGGAAAGAGTAGAATCTAGGAGTTGTGAGGAGAACGAGGATAGTTTCTCTATCCGTATCCGTCCCGCCCTCTCCCCGTATACTAGAGACTACCCGGAGATAATTCCGTCCTTTTCCTGTATACTTTAGATATACCGGAGATTTTTCATTCTGCCTTATCCTAGCAGGGAGTTTCAGAAAACATGTTGTAAACAATTCTATATAAAAAACTGATTTTTGTAGTTTTAATCAAAACATCAATATTTATATATATATACATAAAGTTGTAATCTTTTTTGTTTGTTTGTTTGTATGTCCGATCACACCCCAAGACTAATTTATCTCAAATTTTGATTGGAGAACTAGGGAGAATTAACCACGAGAATATTCTCAGCTTGGTTTTGAGATTCTAACTTGATTTACAAGGAAAATTGATAAAACCGTAATTTACGATAATTATGTGTAGTGAATATTTGCAAATTNCACATACCATATATATTACCATTTTCCACATACCATATATATTACCATTTTCCACATACCATATATGTTAACATTTTCCACATACCATATATATTACCATTTTACACATACCATATATTTAGTATATTTCTTTCCTCTCAATTTCTCACCAAAATTTATATTTTAACATTGTTTTAAAACCATTATTAATTCTAGACCTGGCAATCGTTCGCATATTCTAAACATCTATTTATGAAGTCGCTCTGTTACAAACGGCTTTAATCGATTTTTCTCACAAGTCATAGGAAAACGGAAAAAATGTTTGTGAAAATAAGTTATGTTAAAGGTGAGTTGGCAACAACATTTTAATGATAAGTTTATAAAATATGAAATAACATCTACTTATACTTTTACTTCGCATATCTGAAAGATCTATTTTTTTGGTTTGTTTGAAGCACAACAAACGGAATAAAATTGATTACCAAAAATAATATGGAATTGTGCAATATTAATATAAATTATGAGATAATTTTTTTTAATGAACAGTGCAAAAATAAATTATGCAAATCTTGTTTTAGCAAAATAAGAGAAAAATTCGGCGAATTTCTAAAATCTAAAAAGGGCTTATGCAAAATTTTGCAAACTTTAGCAATTTTTTGCATAATCTTTGCATCACTTTGCATAAAATATTTTTTGTGGTTAAAAATATTTCATCATTTAAAAAAAGCCAGGTTAGATGTTTTCCAAAATTGTATACTTTGTTAAGTGAATGAAATATTTTGTAATGTGTGAAGTGCAAAAACAATGCAAAATGTGAATTAACCCCCCCCCCCNGGTTTAGGTTTATATCTTAATCATTGATTTAGTTTGGGTTTAGGTTTATATCTTAATCATTGATTTAGTTTGGGTTTAGGTTTATATCTTAATCATTGATTTAGTTTGGGTTTAGGTTTATATCTTAATCATTGATTTAGTTTGGGTTTAGGTTTATATCTTAATCATTGATTTAGTTTGGGTTTAGGTTTATATCTTAATCATTGATTTAGTTTGGGTTTAGGTTTATATCTTAATCATTGATTTAGTTTGGGTTTAGGTTTATATCTTAATCATTGATTTAGTTTGGGTTTAGGTTTATATCTTAATCATTGATTTAGTTTGGGTTTAGGTTTATATCTTAATCATTGATTTAGTTTGGGTTTAGGTTTATATCTTAATCATTGATTTAGTTTGGGTTTAGGTTTATATCTTAATCATTGATTTAGTTTGGGTTTAGGTTTATATCTTAATCATTGATTTAGTTTGGGTTTAGGTTTATATCTTAATCATTGATTTAGTTTGGGTTTAGGTTTATATCTTAATCATTGATTTAGTTTGGGTTTAGGTTTATATCTTAATCATTGATTTAGTTTGGGTTTAGGTTTATATCTTAATCATTGATTTAGTTTGGGTTTAAGTTTATATCTTAATCATTGATTTAGTTTGGGTTTAGGTTTATATCTTAATCATTGATTTAGTTTGGGTTTAAGTTTATATCTTAATCATTGATTTAGTTTGGGTTTAGGTTTATATCTTAATCATTGATTTAGTTTGGGTTTAGGTTTATATCTTAATCATTGATTTAGTTTGGGTTTAGGTTTATATCCTAAACCAAAGACTTAGTTAGGGTTTAGTTTTTATTTCGACACTATCGACTAGAGATAGTAAATGATCTGTTTTGTTTAAATTCATGAAAAGAGATCGTTAGTAAAACAATTATATTTTTTTTCTTCAAATTTAAATGTCAATTAAAATATTATTTTGCTAAGTAAAAACCTTATCGTTTTTCAAGTTCGTTAAATGAACAGTTTTTATTAACGGACTGTATGATTTATAAAATGCGAACGATCTTAATGTTTGTTTTCAAAACAATCATTTTTTTAATTTCTCTGAATGATTTATAAAATGAGAACCATCTAATTAGTTCTTTTATCTTTAAATTTTTATTTTTGAACGACACCATCGTTTGTTTTAAATAATTTGTTTTGTTTACGAAAATGATGCCCATCTCTTCCTTTTACAAAGTTAGGGTTGGGTTTTTGTTAATCAGGAGAGAGGAGGAGAGGCTCATTAGTTGCAGCTTAATTAATGCAGTTGTTGCATTTAGGCCTGATCTAGGCCTGATCAACCTTGGTTGGAAATATATGTAAAACTTAAGACCTGTAAACTAAGAGTTCATTTGCGAGAGAACAGATAATTTTAATTTGGATTTTTTTTTTTTTTTTAAATTTTAATTAGTTTTAAGCATGTTCTAGCCGTAGCACCATTCCTTATTAAAAAGTTTTTTATTACAGCGGGGGTTTTGTTTTCATAACACTGAAATTTAGTGTAAGGCTCAGTATTTTCCATATTTTTACTTTTGTTAAAAATAAGAAATAAAAGTGTTGATGTATTTAAATGTATGAACTGTATAAAAAGAAGGTTTGAAGAAACATGTATTGTTAACGGAATTATGATGCGACTGCATTTCTCAATTTTATTTCACGGAATTCAAAAAGAAAAAAGAAAAATATTTTAAAACATTTTAGAGTTTTTATTATTTAAAAAACCAGTCAAAACAAAGTTTCTTGAAGAAACCTTCAGAAATCCACGAAAGCATTGATAATTCAAAGACTGAACATTAGAGGTTTCAAGGGTTGATTAGGAATCCAATTATAGTCTAGAGATATTTTTTCCACATACGATATATATTACCATTTTCCACATACCACATATATTACCATTTTCCACATACCATATATATATTACCATTTTTCACATACCATATATATTAACATTTTAGTTAGATACCATATATATTACCATTTTCCACATACCATATATATTAACATTTTCCACATACCATATATATTAACTTTTCCACATACCATATATAATACCATTTTCCACATACCATATATACTACCATTTTCCTTATACCATATATATATTACCCTTTTCCACATACCATATATATTACCATTTTTCACATACCATATATACTACCATTTTCCACATATATTACCAAGTTACAGGCCAGATAGTCTAGACTCTAGAACATTCTAGAATACTCCGATAGTAGACGATAAGTTAAATAATGATAAACTGACTCTAGAACAGTCTAGACTATCCAGATAGTAGCGGATAAGTGTAATAATAATGAACTAGACTCTAGAACAGTCTAGAATAGCCCTATAGTAGCTGATAAGTTAAATAATAATAAACTAGACTCTAGAACAGTCTAGAATATCCTGATAGTAGCCGATAAGTTAAATAATAATAAACTAGACTCTAGAACATTCTAGACTATCCAGATAGTAGCGGATAAGTGTAATAATAATGAACTAGACTCTAGAACAGTCTAGAATAGCCCTATAGTAGCTGATAAGTTAAATAATAATAAACTAAACTCTAGAACAGTCTAGACTATCCCAATAGTAGCCGATAAGTTAAATAATAATAAACTAGACTATAGAACAGTCTAGAATATTCTGATAGTAGCAGATAATTATTAAATAATAATAAACTAGACTCTAGAACAGTCTGTAATATTCTGATAGTAGCCGATAAGTTAAATAATAATAAACTAGACTCTAGAACAGTCTAGAATACCCCGATAGTAGCCGATAAGTTAAATAATAATAAACTAGACTCTAGAACAGTCTAGAATATCCCGATAGTAGCCGATAAGTTAAATAATAATTAACTAGACTCTAGAACAGTCTAGAATATCCCGATAGCAGCCGATAAGTTAAATAATACCCTTTGCAAAAAATATTGAAAAAAAGTAAAGAAGTTTTAGCCGTTTTAAAGTTTTTTTTTTAGAAATTTAGACTAAAAACTAAAATTTTCCAGTGCCATGTTTTAAGCCTGAAAAATCTTGTCATCGCTGATTGAAAGCAGGTTTAAATGGTTCTACTTTGAATCGGATATGAAACTCTACGTATAAATACCACTTTTACATCGTAATAATAAACTGTAATCTACAAAAACTAGTTTTAATCCTTATATAGATAATATTGGAGAATAACAAGAGGATTATCTAGTGTATCAACATCTTAAGAAGGAGAAAATGGTAGGGTCGGGAGGGGGAAAATATAAGGATTGGGAGGGGGAAAATATTTAATCTTATTTCGAATTTTAAACAGAATTTAATTAAAGATTTTTATCAGCAGAACAAATGTTTTAATTCTATCACATGCTATGTTTGCAAAAGAATCGAAGAAAGCAAAGACGATTTTAAAAAGAAAAGACTAAAAAGATTAAAAAGAGTAAAATATATAATCAAATATAAAGGATGTCAAAAATTGGCGCGAATTAAAAAGATGCTAAAAAATGCCCGTTTTGTGTAGAACCTTTATCTTTTTCATAACCCTTAAAGCCTACTTCATTTTTCTAACATTACAAATAAATCTATCATTTTTATTTCTAAAGTTGTTAGTTCATCGTCGAAAAATACTACAATCCACTACCAGTTTATATTAGATATAATGTAAAAAATAAATATGTAACCTTCGTTTTCCTTTCCTTTTCCTTTCATTTCTATTTTCATATTTTTTTTAGAATCGTCGGGAAATATTTTCAGAACCTTTCTTTTGGAGGTTTTAAAATATTTTCTCCTGAAACACTTAATTTTGTATGTTTTTGTTATATTTCATAAATAAATAATAACTTACTTACTTACTATACTTACTATACTTACTTACTATATATACTCACTTACTTACTTACCTATAGTGGTAGTTGGTAATAAACTTCAATTTAAGTCGCTTATTCAATAAGTTAAGAGAGTTTACGAATTACAAAATACTTATGAAAAGTAGATACTCAGAAAGTTTAGGCTCTTTGAAAAAAAACTTGATTTTAAATGGTATCTGAATTAATTGAGACCACATGCAATTTCATGGGACCCTCTATTTATAGATGGCCATGTCTGATTGACATCGGTATTCGGTACTTTTAATTCAAACCTGAATTAAAAATAACCAATTTTTAACTAGAAATCATAGATATCTCATTCATTCTTAATCAGAGAAAGCTGTAAAGGTACATTTATGAATCAGGAATGTGTCTCAATAGATGGAGGGTCACTTAACATTACGTCTTCGGTCCCTTTGAGCCAGATATTTAATGTGATTTTTGTAGATTAAAGGGA
Organism: Eurytemora carolleeae; assembly: GCF_000591075.1. Taxonomy (NCBI): domain Eukaryota; kingdom Metazoa; phylum Arthropoda; class Copepoda; order Calanoida; family Temoridae; genus Eurytemora; species Eurytemora carolleeae. Next base: position 304,566 of record NW_019396344.1, on the reverse strand, counting down.
GTGTTCGCCAAAAATGAAAGGGTGTATAGGCTTAATGCGATAAAAAAGCGCTTTTGATCGCTACTAATCTTACTTCTTTCTGTTGCGTCTATAAGGAGAAAATTGTTAAAGACGTCTCATACCGAAGAACGTAGCGCCCATACAAATTGAGAAAATTGCAACATACGACTTAGACCGTAAAAAAATCAATTTAATTTCAAACAAATCATTCAGATATTACAACCTATAGTCATCGATTATCTTTCGCCACATTTGTNGTACCGTCCGACGTTTGTGGGTCTGACGTTTGTACTGGTATCTACATGACAACGTAGGGGAACGATGCCATCAACAGTAATCTTATGTCCCAGGTACTCAATCTCGTGTTGTACAAAACTACACTTATCCAGGTTCAACACTAATCCGTTCTGAACCAGGAGCTCTAGGACAACCCGGAGATGCTCGATGTGGAGTTTCCTGGTCCAACTGGCAATCAGGACGTCATCCAAGTAGATAAAAACAAAGGGTAATCCTCTAAAAATCCTGTCCATCAATCCTTGAAATTTTTCAGTCCAAACGGCATATATAAAATCTGGTAACATTGTTTAAATGGCGGTAATCGCTGCAAAGGCGCCAGGATCCATCAGATTTTTGAACCATATGTAGAGGTAAGGCCCAAGGACTATCGGAACAATTCTAATTTTTGGAACTCAGCTTTAGCTTGTGCTAACTTAACTTGATCCAAACGGCGGGGGCGAGCATATAACGGTTGTCCTTCTGTTTCAATCACATGCTCAACGTTGTGCTCAGGGAGTTTACCAGGTGTTCGTGGATTCCAGGCTGCAGGGAACTCATCCAGGAGAGAGGCAACATCAGGGGCGAGTTTACACACAGAGGCAACGGAGGAATCGGCGGGAGAAAACCTAGGCGGTGCAAGAGGTTCAAAGGAGAGATTTTGAAGAACTTGGCGGTTCTTGGTGTCAACTAGGAGGTCAAACTCTGCCAGGAAGTCTGCTCCCAGGATTGGTTGGTCCATGTGGGCGAGGAGGAACTGGAACTGGAAACGGCGGGAACCAAACTGTAGAAAAATCAATCTCCAGAGAGACCCGTGTCGAGAGTCCAAAGTCCACAGTCCCGAGTCCAGTGTCCCGAGTCCAGATGACAGTAGTCCAAAGAGTCTACACCAAGTCCAGAGTTTTTGAATTCCCTGGAGACTAGATGGTCCCTGATCTCGACGGGCAACCTCTCCAGAAATAAACCTTGGAACAGGCAACCTGGTTTCTCGTCCTCTGGGAGAAGGGCCAACATGGCGTCCATGAGAGCAGTAGGGCGTGATGAATTAGTGATGAATTAGTTTGGAAACCTTTTGCCAGCGTGATAGAGTATATGAGGAAACAAGCTTGGCCTTTAAATCCTTGTAAGGGGTTAATGAGGAGGCAGCAGAACCCATGATCAGGCCACATACCTAGACCATAATCTTCGGGGGAAGCTTCTGGACGATGTGGTCGAATTTGGTTTTCGACTGTGTGATTTGAGCGTTTCTGAAGGCAGCCTCCGCATGAAGGAACCACAGGTCGGGGTCCTCTGTCCAAAAATACGGGAGCTTGACGGAGACTTTGGCGACGAACTCGGTTGGAGTTTCTTTCTGGTCCGTCATGATGCTCAGATGTATCACTTAATGTTCAAAGTTTAAGAAAATCACGAAACTGGATAGCGTTTAACTGTATGTTCAAAGTCGGGGGTCACCAATATAGAGGACATGAGTCAGACTCTAATAAAATTGCTGTAAACCC